>NW_026086718.1:0-12763 GCF_022539395.1 Myiozetetes cayanensis | reverse complement strand
TGGATGGGATTTGGACTCACCTGGATCCACCTGGATGGGATTTGGGTTCACCTGGATCCACCTGGAGAAGCCTTGGTCTCACCTGGAGGAACTTTGGGCTTACCTGGATGGGATTTGGGCTCACCTGGATGGGCCTTGGGCTCACCTGGATACACCTGGATGGGATTTGGACTCACCTGGATCCACCTGGATGGGCCTTGGACTCACCTGGAGGAACTTTGTGCTCACCTGGATGGGATTTGGGTTCACATGGATCCACCTGGATGGGATTTGGACTCACCTGGAGGAACTTTGAGCTCACCTGGATGGGATTTGGACTCACCTGGATGCGATTTGGGTTCACCTGGATCCACCTGGAGGGGCCTTGGACTCACCTGGATGGGATTTGGGCTCACCTGGATCCACCTGGATGGGATTTGGGTTCACCTGAATCCACCTGGAAGATCTTTGGCTCACCTGGAATTTCTTCCCCCCCACACCTTGAACCAAAACCACCCAAATTCCCCCCAATTCCCAACCCAGAATCCCATTTTAATTAATTAATTAATTAAAATTACAGAATTAATCTTGGCCTAAAACTGACTGAGTGGGTCATTCAAGCCTAAATTTCAACCTAAATTTCCAATTTAAATTTCAAACCTAAAGTTCCAAACCTCAATTTCAAACCTAAATTTCAAGCCTGAATTTCAACCTAAATTTCCAATTTAAATTTCAAACCTAAAGTTCCAAACCTCAATTTCAAACCTAAATTTCAAGCCTGAATTTCAAGCCTAAATTTCAACCTAAATTTCCAATTTAAATTTCAAACCTAAATTTCCAACCTGAATTTCAGCCCCAAATTTCCAACCTAAATTTCGGCAAAAATGGCAATTTTCTTTATCCTGGTTAATAAATTAGGAGAAAATATTATTTTTGGGGGAGGATAAATTGAATTTTGGGGGTTTTTTTCCCCACCTTGGTGGCCACGTGGTCGGGGATGCAGTCGATGCGCTCGGCCAGCGACACGTTGGGACACTGAGGGGAAAATTCTGGAAGAGAGGGAAAAAGAAATTAAAGATAATCTGAAAAATAAATTAATTAAAGTGATATCTGTGATAAATAACGGCAGTTATCCAGAGGGTAAAGTGAAAGTTATCCATGATAAATAATGACAGTTTATTTATTTTTATTGAATTAAGTTAAAATGTATTAATATTTATTCATTTATTTATTTATTTATTTATTTATTTCATCATATTTATATATAGTTAATATGTTTATTTAATATATTTCTTAAATAAAATTTCTTTAACCAGGTTCAAATTTTTAATTATTTATTTTAATGACTTTTTGCCCATGTTTTTATTTTTATTTCATTTGTAAGATTATTTTTTTATCTTTTTTTAATTTAAATTTAGAAATGTATAAAGTTTACACATTTATGAACTTAAATTTATAAAGTTTAAAAACAAATAATTTTGTTTACTTCTTCGGTTAATCTATTTTCAATTAATCAATTTAGCTTTCTATCAATTAATTTACCCGTAATCAATTAATTTCGGTTTATAATTTCATTTATTTTGATCTATTTTATAATTTTGTTTCCCCCTCCGGCGGCCATTTTGTTTCCTCCAGCCACCATTTTCTTTCCCCTTCTGGCGGCCATTTTGTTTCCCCTTCTGGCAGCCATTTTGTTTCCTCTCCTCCAGCCACCATTTTGTTTCCCCCTTCCCGTTGACATTTTCTTTCCCCTTCAGGCAGCCATTTTCTTTCCCCTTCCGACCGCCATTTTCTTTCCCCTTCCAGCAGCCATTTTGTTTCCCCTTCCGACTGCCATTTTGTTTCCCCCTCCAACTGTCATTTTCTTTCCCCTTCTTGCAGCAATTTTGTTTTCTCCTTCTAACCGCCATTTTCTTTTCCCCTTTTCCAGTAACCATTTTGTTTTCCCCTTCTTGCAGCCATTTTGTTTCCCCCTTCTTGCAGCCATTTTGTTTCCCCCTTCTTGCAGCCATTTTGTTTTCCCCTTCCTGCCACCATTTTCTTTCCCCTTCCAGCAGCCATTTTCTTTCCCCTTCAAGTAGCCATTTTGTTTCCCCCTTCCAGCAACCATTTTGTTTCCCCTTCCAACAACCATTTCTTTCCCCTTCCTGCCACCATTTTCTTTCCCCTTCTTGCAGCCATTTTGTTTCCCCTCCTCCAGCGGCCATTTTGTTTCCCCCTTCCAGCCACCATTTTCTTTCCCCCTTCTGACCACCATTTTGTTTCCCCTTCTGGTAGCCATTTTATTTCCCCCTCCAACCTCCATTTTGTTTCCCCCTCCAACCTCCATTTTGTTTCCCCCTTCCAGCCACCATTTTGTTTCCCCTTTTCCAGCCATCATTATGTTTCCCTCCTCCAGTAGCCATTTTGTTTCCCCCTTCCGACTACCATTTTGTTTCCCCTTTTTTGGCCACCATTTTCTTTCCCCCTCTGGCAACCATTTTGTTTCCCCCTTCCGACTACCATTTTGTTTCCCCTTTTCGGCAGCCATTTTGTTTTCCCCTTCCAGCCACCATTTTGTTTCCCCCTTTTCCAGCAGCCATTTTGTTTCCCCCTTTTCCAGCAGCCATTTTCTTTCCCCTTCTTGCAGCCATTTTGTTTCCCCCTTCCAGCAGCCATTTTCTTTCCCCCTTTTCTGGTAGCCATTTTCTTTCCCCTTCCAGCAGCCATTTTGTTTCCCCCCTCTAGCAGCCATTTTTTTCCCTCTTCCACAGCCATTTCTTTCCCCTTCCTGCCACCATTTTGTTTCCCCTTCTTGCAACCATTTTGTTTCCCCTTCCGACCGCCATTTTGTTTCCCCCTCTGACCACCATATTGTTTCCCCCTTCCAACAACCATTTCTTTCCCCTTCCAGTAATCATTTTCTTTCCCCTTCTTGCAGCCATTTTCTTTCCCCCTTTTCTGGTAGCCATTTTCCTTCCCCTTCCAGCCGCCATTTTTTTCCCCCTTCCAGCAGCCATTTTCTTTCCCCTCTGCCATCTTTTCCCCCTTCCACAGCCATTTTCTTTCCCCTTCCGGCCACCATTTTGTTTCCCCTTCCAGCCACCATTTTGTTTCCCTTTCTGACCGCCATTTTCTTTCCCCCTCTGACTGCCATTTTGTTTCCCCTTCCAACAACCATTTCTTTCCCCTTCCAGTAATCATTTTCTTTCCCCTTCTTGCAGCCATTTTCTTTCCCCCTTCTGATGGTCATTTTATTTCTCCCTTTTCTAACCACCATTTTGTTTCCCCCTTCCAGCAGCCATTTTCTTTCCCCCTTCTGACCACCATTTTCTTTCCCCTTCCTACCACCATTTTATTTCTCCCTTTTCCAACCACCATTTTGTTTCCCCTTCCAGCAGCCATTTTGTTTCCCCTTTCCAGTCACCATTTTGTTTCCCCTTCCTACCACCATTTTATTTCTCCCTTCTGGTAACCATTTTTTCCCCCCTTCCAGCTGCCATTTTGTTTCCCCCTTTTCCAGTCATCATTTTGTTTCCCCCTCCAACCACCATTTTGTTTCCCCCTTTTCCAGCCACCATTTTGTTTCCCCCTCTGACCGCCATTTTGTTTCCCCCTTTCCAGCAGCCATTTTGTTTCCCCCTCTGACCGCCATTTTGTTTCCCCTTCTGACAACCATTTCTTTCCTCTTCCTGCCACCATTTTCTTTCCCCTTCCTACCACCATTTTCTTTCCCCTTCTTGCAGTCATTTTGTTTCCCCTTCCAGCAGCCATTTTCTTTCCCCTTCTTGCAGCCATTTTGTTTCCCCCTTCCTGCAGCCATTTTGTTTCCCCCTTTTCCAGCAGCCATTTTCTTCCCCCATTCCGTTCAACATTTTCCTTCCCCTTCCTACAGCCATTTTGTTTCCCCCTTTTCCAACCACCATTTTCTTTCCCCTTCCAGCAGCCATTTTGTTTCCCCTCCTCCAACAACCATTTTGATTTCCCCTTTTCCAGCCACCATTTTCTTTCCCCTTCTGGCAACCATTTTGTTTCCCCCCTCCAGCAGCCAGTTTTTCCCCCCCCTCCAGTGGTCATTTTCTTTCCCCCTTTTCCAGCCACCATTTTGTTTCCCCTTCCTGCCACCATTTTCTTTCCCCCTTCTGGTATTGATTTTGTTTCCCCTTCTCGTAACCATTTTTTTTCCCCTCCACGCATTTTCTCCGCTCCGACACCATTTTGTTTCTCCTCGCAGCTATTTTTCCCCTTCCTGCCACCATTTTTTTTCCCCTTTTCCAGTAGCCATTTTGTTTCCCCCCCAGCAGCCATTTTGTTTCCCCCCTCCAGCAGCCTTTTTGTCTCCCCCTCCGGCCACCATTTTGTTTTCCCCTTCCAGCCACCATTTTGTTTCCCCTTCCGACCGCCATTTTCTTTCTCCTTCAGGCAACCATTTTGTTTCCCCCTTTTCCAGCAGCCATTTTGTTTTCCCCCTTCCTGCCGCCATTTTGTTTCCTTCTTCCAGCAGCCATTTTGTTTCCCCCCCCACAGCCATTTTGTTTCCCCCCTCCAGCAGCCATTTTGTCTCCCCCTCTGGCCACCATTTTGGTTTCCCCTTCCAGCCACCATTTTCTTTTCCCTTCTGGTAGCCATTTTGTTTCCCCTCCTCCGGTGGCCATTTTGTTTCCCCCTTCCAGCAGCCATTTTGTTTCCCCCTTCTGACCGCCATTTTCTTCCCCCTTTTCCAGCAGCCAATTTGTTTCCCCTTCCAGTAGCCATTTTGTTTCCCCTCTGATGACAACCATTTTGTTTTCCCCTTTTCCAGCAGCCATTTTGATTCCCCTCTGACGACGACCATTTTGTTTCCCCCTTTTCCAGCCACCATTTTCTTTCCCCTTTCTGCAGCCATTTTGTTTCCCCCTTTTCAAGCAGCCATTTTGTTTCCCCTCCTCTTGCAACCATTTTGTTTCCCCCTTCTGGCAACCATTTTCTTTCCCCTTCCAGCAACCATTTTGTTTCCCCCTTTTCTGGCAGCCATTTTCTTTCCCCTCCACTTCCGGTCATCCCAGAACTCACCTTTTTCCATGGATTTCGGTTCCCTGGTCGCCAAGAGCCCGATGAGGACGCAGGAAACGGCCACGACCACCACCAGCAACACCCCCAAAATCACCTCCAGGCGGCTGAACCGCCCCGCCCCCATCTGGGCCACGCCCTAAAAAAACCCCAAACACAAACAAATCACACCCTCAGGCCTAGAATATTCCGGAATTCCCGGAAATTCTTCACTTCCTGCCCCAGTTCTGGGAGGTTGGGAATTCCCAGTTGGGGGGGAAGAAATTTGGAATTTGGGGTCATACTTCGCATTTTGGGGTAATTCAGATTCTCCATCATTAATTAATTAATTAATAATTAATTAATAATTAAATAATTAATAAATTTTAATATAAATAATAAATAATAAAATATAAATAATATATAAAATACAAATATATATTTAATATATATAGTTAATAAATAAAAATATATTTAATATATATTTAATATATATTTAATATATCTTTAATATATATAAATATACTTAATATATAAAATATAAATAATAAATTTTAATATAAATAATAAATAGTAATAAATATTAATAAATTAGTAATTAATTTAATTTAATGTAATATAATTAATAATTAAATTAAAAAGGAACTAAAATAGAATAAAGATTCATGTAAAGGGAAAATAAAGCAAAATAAAATAAAAATAAAATTTATTTTTTAACAAAATCAAAAATCAAATCAAGTTATAAAATAAAGTGAAATAAAGTAAAATTAAATTCAAAATTAAATTAAATTAAAAGTGTACTAAAATAGATTAAGTAAAATTCATTTAAAAGGAAAATAAAGCAAAATAAAATAAAAATAAATTAAACTAAAATTTTTAATAAAATAAAAAATCAAATCAAATAATAAAAGTAAAGTGAAATAAAGTAAAATTAAATTAAAAATTAAATTAAAAGTGAACTAAAATAGAATAAAATAAAATTCATTTAAAAGGAAAATAAAGCAAAATAAAATAAAAATAAATTAAACTAAAATTTTTAATAAAATAAAAAATCAAATCAAATAATTAAAAGTGAAATAAATAAAATTAAATTCAAAATCAAATTAAAAGGGAACTAAAATAGAATAAAGTAAGATTCATTTAAAAGGAAAATAAAGCAAAATAAAATAAAAATAAAAATAAATTTTTTTAATAAAATAAAAATCAAATCAAATAATTAAAAGTAAAGTGAAATAAAATTAAATTCAAAATAAAATTAAATTTAAAGTGAACTAAAATAGAATAAAATAAAATTCATTTAGAAGGAAAATAAAGCAAAATAAAATAAAATAAAATAAAATTTTTTAATAAAATAAAAAATCAAATAATAAAAGTAAAGTGAAATAAAGTAAAATTAAATTAAAAAATAAATTAAATTAAAAGTGAACTAAAATAGAATAAAATAAAATACATTTAAAAGGAAAATAAAATTAAATAAATTAAAATGTTTAATAAAATAAAAAATCAAATTAAATCTAATAAAATAAAAGTAAAGGAAATAAAATTAAATTAAAAATTAAATTAAAAGGGAAGTAAAATAGATTAAGTAAAATTCATTTAAAAAGAAAATAAAGCAAAATAAACTAAAAATAAAATTAAATTTTTTAACAAAATAAAAAATCAAATAATAAAAGTAAAGTGAAATAAAATAAAATTAAATTCAAAATTACATTAAATTAAAAGTGAACTAAAATAGATTAAGTAAAATTCATTTAAAAGGAAAATAAAGCAAAATAAAATAAAATAAAATTTTTTAATAAAATAAAAAATAAAAAATCAAATCAAATAATAAAAGTAAAGTGAAATAAAATAAAATTAAAAATAAAATTAAATTAAAAGGGAACTAAAATAGAATAAAATAAAATTCATTTAAAAGGAAAATAAAGCAAAATAAAATAAAATAAAAATAAAATTTCTAATAAAATAAAAAATCAAATGAAATCATATAAAACAATTAAAAGTAAAGTGAAGTGAAATAAAGTAAAATTAAATTCAAAATTAAATTAAATTAAAAGTGAACTAAAATAGAATAAGTAAAATTCCTTTAAAAGGAAAATAAAGCAAAATAAAATAAAAATTAAATTTTTAACAGTATAAAATACAGTCAAAGAAAATGAAATTAAATTTAACGACCTTACAATTAATTAAAAATCAAAACAATTAAACCCAAACCCTCACCACAATTCCCAGAGCCGAGAAAACAAACCCCGAAAATCCGAGGGAAAAGAAACCCCAAAATCCCGGAGGGGGAAAAAACAAATCCAATCCAACCCCCGACCTGTTAATTACCTGTTAATTACCCACCCTAATTAATCATTAACCGCAATTAACAATAAAAAGGGGGCAAAATCCCTCGCCTGGAGTTGTTTTTCCTGCCGGGAATTCCCGGTTAATTCGCTTTTAATTCCAATTTTTATCGCGGGGCGTCTCCGGGGGGTGGAGTTTTCCCACGGGAAAATCCAGTGGGAATGGAATTCCAGGGGTTTTTCGGGATTTAGGGGGTGAAAAATGAGAATTTCTGTCCAATTTTGTGGGATTTTTCCCCATTTTTTGTGATTTTTTTTGTTGATTTATCCCCATTTTCTGCAATTTTTTGTGGATTCATCCCCATTTTCTGCATATTTATCCCAATTTTATGTGACTTTTCAGGGATTTATCCTCGTTTTCTGTGATTTTTCTGAGATTTCTCCCACGCTTCTACCATTTTTTATGGATTTATCTTAATTTTCTGTGTTTTTTTTGGGGATTTATCCCAATTTTCTACCATTTTTTTGTGGATTTATCCCAGTTTTCTACCATTTTTTGTGGATTTATCCCCATTTTCTGCAGATTTATCCCCATTTTCTGAGATGTTTCAGGGATTTATCCCCATTTTCTGCGATTTTTTTTGTGGATTTATCCCCATTTTCTGCCATTTTTTGTGGATTTATTCCCATTTTCTGTGATTTTTCAGAGATTTCTCCCCATTTTCTGCCATTTTTTGTGGATTTATCCCCATTTCCTGTGATTTTTTGTGGATTTATCCTCATTTTCTGCAATTTTTTTGTGGATTTATCCCCAATTTTCTACTATTTTTTGTGGATTTTTCCCCATTTTCTGCAGATTTATCTGAATTTTCTGTGTTTTTTTCAGGGATTTAACCCCATTTTCTGCAATTTTTTTGTGGATTTATCCCCATTTTATCCCAAATTTGTGGATTTATCCCCATTTTCTGCCATTTTTCAGGAATTTATCCCCATTTTCCCACTGGAAAATCCAATGGGAACAGAATTCCAGGGTTTTTTGGGATTTAGGGGGGAAAAATGGGATTTTTCAGTCGGTTTTGTGGGATTTATCCTGGGGTTTGTGGGTTTTTTCAAGGATTAATCCAAATTTTCTGCGATTTTTTTGTGGATTTATCCCCATTTTCTGAGATTTTTTGTGGATTTATCCCCATTTTCTGTGATTTTTCAGGGATTTATCCCAATTTTCTGTGATTTTTTTGTGTATTTATCCCCATTTTCTGTGATTTATCCCCATTTTTTGGAATTTTTCAGGGATTTATACCCATTTTCTGCCATTTTTTGTGGATTTATCCCGATTTTCTCTCCTTTTTTGTGGATTTATCCCCATTTTCTGTGATTTTTCAGGGATTTATCCCCATTTTCTGCCATTTTTTTGTGGATTCATCCCCATTTCCTGTGATTTTTTTGTGGATTTATCCCCATTTTCTGAGTTTTTTTGTGGATTTATCCCCATTTTTTGGAATTTTTCAGGGATTTATCCCCATTTTCTGCCATTTTTTGTGGATTTATCCTCATTTTCTGCAATTTTTTTGTGAATTTATCCCCATTTTCTGCAATTTTTTGTGGATTTTCCCCCATTTTCTGTGATTTTTTTGTGTATTTATCCCCATTCTTTGGAATTTTGCAGGGATTTATCCCCATTTTCTGCAAATTTTTGTGGATTTATCCCCATTTTCTGCCATTTTTTGTGGATTTATCCCCATTTTTTGTGATTTTTTAGGGATTTATCCCCATTTTCTGTGATTTTTTTGTGGATTTATCCCCATTTTCTGCAGATTTATCCCCATTTTCTGCCATTTTTTGTGGATTTATCCCCATTTTCTGTGATTTTTCAGGGATTTATCCCAATTTTCTGTGATTTTTTTGTGTATTTATCCCCATTTTCTGTGATTTATCCCCATTTTTTGGAATTTTTCAGGGATTTATACCCATTTTCTGCCATTTTTTGTGGATTTATCCCGATTTTCTCTCCTTTTTTGTGGATTTATCCCCATTTTCTGTGATTTTTCAGGGATTTATCCCCATTTTCTGCCATTTTTTGTGGATTCATCCCCATTTCCTGTGATTTTTTTGTGGATTTATCCCCATTTTCTGCAATTTCTCAGGGATTTATCCCCATTTTCCCACGGGATTTTTGTTTGAGATTTATTTGATTCTTCGTCCTTTTTTTTTTTTTCCTTTATTCTTTATTTCTTATTCTTTATTATTTTAATTAATATTCTCAATATTATTATTTAATTTAATGTTGTGTGCTCCTTTAAACTATTAATATTTATTAGTATTTATAATTGTATTTATATACTATAAATACAGTTATATTTACATTTACTTATATTTATTATGTATATTTACATATTTATTTTTATTTATTTATTTTACTTTACATTATTTTTATATACTTTTAATTTTTATTTTTAGTTCTGTATATTTGTATTTACTTAGATTTATAATACATATATATTTATTTTTATTTACTTATTTTACTTTACATTATTTTTGTATGTTTATAATTATATTTCTAGTTTTGTATATTTATATTTACTTATATTTATAATACATATTCATATATTTATTTTATTTATTTCTTTTACTTCACATTATATTTATTTTTTATATATTTATAATTTTATTTTTAATTTTATATATTTATATTTACTTATATTGATAATACATATTTATATGTTTATTTTTATTTATTTATTTTACTTTACATTATTTTTATATATTTATAATTTTTATTCTTAGTTTTATGTATTTATACTTATAATACATATTTATATATTTATTTTTATCTATTTATTTTACTATGCATTATTTTAATGTATTTATAATTTTTATTTTTAGTTTTATACATTTATATTTACTTACATTGATAAAACATATTTATATATTTATTTTTATTTATTTATTTTAGTTTACATTATTTTAATATATTTATAATTTTTATTTTTAGTTCTATAGATTTATGTTTACTTATATTTATAATACATATATATTTATTTTTATTTATTTATTTTACTTTACTTTTTTATATGTTTATAATTTTTATTTTCAGTTTTATATATTTCTATTTACTTATATTTATAATACATATTTATATATTTATTTATTTTTTTATTTTACTTTACATTATTTTTATTTTTTATATATTTATAATTTTATTTTTAGTTTCATATATTTATATTTACTTTTACTTATAATACATTTATATATTTATTTTTATTTACTTATTTTATCTTTATATTAATTTTATACACTTACAAATTTTTATTTTTATTTTTTATTTTTATATTTTTATTTTGTTTTTTTATAGTTATACTAATTTTTATATTATTTTTATTTGTTTTCTTTATATTTATATATTTATTTATATATACTTATTTATATTTAGCTATAGTAAGCTATTTTATTATATATAACTGCTAGTAATAAACACAATAAATATAATAAATATAACAATAATTACAATAAATACAATTATAAATAATAAGGTGTAAAATTTTGGTTTTATTTTCTTCTAATTTTTCGTTAATATTAATAACTTCATTCTAAAGCTTGCTGGGTTTTAAAAATCTTATTTCTATTTTAATTATTATTAACAATTTTATTAATATGCCTGTCAGTTTGAATTTATTTACATTTTATTTATTAGGAAGAATTTAATTAATATTTTGGGGTTTGTTATTATCTGTATAGACTTTATTTTATTTTTTCACTTAATAGTAATAATAATAAAATTGATATTAATAATAACAAAATTAATAATTTTCTTTAAAGATATTTTAAGGTAATTTAAACAATTTTTATCCTAATTAAAAAAATACCCATCCTACTTTTATTTTATTCCCATTTTATTTATTTTAAACTTAATAATTTCATTCATGTTAATGAGGGTTTGATTTTATTTCTATTTTATTCTGTTTATTCTACTTTTTATTTTCTATTTTATCCTGTTATTTGGATTTGGACTGGGGGGATTTTGGGGGGGATTTGGGGGATTTTGGGAGGATTTTGGGGGATTTTGGGAGGATTTTGAGGGGATTTGGGGGACTTTGGGGGATTTTGGGGATTTTGGGGATTTTGGGGGATTTTGGAACATTGGGGGGCCTTTGGGGGATTTGGGAGATTTTGGGGTGAAATTTGGGATATTGGGAGAAATTGGGGGATTTGGGGATTTTGGGGGGTTGAGGGGGATTTTGGAGGATTGGGGGAGATTTGGGGAATTTTGGGGATTTTGGGGGATTTGGGGATTTTGGGGGATTTTGGGGGATTTTGGGGGGATTTTGGAGGATTGGGGATTTGAGGAGATTTGGAGATTTGAGGGTGAATTTGTAGGGATTTTGGAGGATTTTGGGGATTTAGGGGATTTGGGGATTTTGGGGTGAATTTGGGGGATTGGGGATTTTGGGGGATTTTGGGGAGATTTTGGGGGATTTGGGGAAATTTGGGGATTTTGGGGAATTTGGGGATTTTGAGGATTTGGGGGATTTTGGGGATTTTGAGGATTTGGGGATTTGGGGATTTTGAGGAATTTAGGGATTTTGGGGGATTTTGGGGGATTTGGGGATTTTGAGGATTTTAGGGGATTTTTGGGGGATTTGGGGGTTTGGGGATTGGGAGGATTTAGGGGAATTTTGGGAGATTCTGGGGATTTGGGGGGATTTGGGGTGAAATTGGGGAAGATTTGGGGTGGATTTGGGGTGAAATTTGGGATATTGGGGGAGCTTTGGGGAGGATTTGGGGGATTTTGGGGGGGATTTTGGGGTGAAATTGGGGTATTTGGGAATTTAGGGAGGACTTGGGGGATTTGGGGGATTTTGGGATGAAATTTGGGGGATTTGGGGGATTTGGGGTTTTGTGGGATTTGGGGGATTTGGGGTGAAATTTGGGATATTGGGAGAAATTGGGAGATTTGGAGGATTTGGGGTGAAATTTGGGGAGTTTGGGGATTTTAGGGATTTTGAGGGGATTTTTGGGGATTTTGGAGAAATTGGTGAAATTTGGGGAATGTGGGGAATTGGGGAGATTTGAGATGAAATTGGGGAATTTAGGGGATTTGGGAGAAATTTGGGAGGATTCGGGAAATTTGGGGATTTGGGGGATTGTGGGATTTTGGGGAATTTGGGGATTTTGGGGATTTGGGGGATTTGAGGGTGAATTTGAGGATTTTGGGAGGATTTGGGGGTTTGGGGTGAATATTGTGGGATATTGGGGATTTGGGGGATTTGAGGATTTGGGGGATTTTGGGGATTTGGGGAATTTGGGGGAATTTGAGGGATTTGGGGTGAAATTTGGGATATTAGGGATTTGGGAGAAATTGGGAAATTTGGGGGTATTTGGGGGAAATTGGGGATTTGGGGGGATTTGGGGTGAAATTGGGGATATTGGGGAGATTTGGGAGAAATTGGGGGATTTGGGAAATTTGAGGGATTTTGGGGATTTCGGGGATTTTG
>NW_026086717.1:0-13031 GCF_022539395.1 Myiozetetes cayanensis | reverse complement strand
ATTTGGGGTGGGAGGGGTGGGGAGGGGGCTTTGGGGTGGTGGGGGGTCCCGGTGGGTCTGGGGAGGCTGGGATGTGTAAAAGGAGGGTTTGGGTTTGGGTTTGGGGAGGGGGTCAGGAGGGGTGGAAGTTAGGAGGAGGGGCAGGATGGTTTGAGGATCAGGAGGAATTTGGGGGTCCCGGGTGGGTTTGGGGAGGTTGGGAGGGTAAAGGGAGGGTTTGGGTTTGGGTTTGGGTTTGGGTTTGGGAGGGGGTCAGGAGGGATGGGGTTGAGGGGGTGGGGGGGTCAGGATGGTTTGGAGGATCAGGAGGAATTTGGGGTTGGGGGTGGGGAGGGGGTTTGGGGCAGGGGAGTGGTCCCAGGTGGGTTTGGGGAGGTTGGGAGGGTAAAAGGAGGGGTTGGGCTTGGGGAGGGTGGAAGTTGAGGTGGGGGGTCAGGATGGTTTGGAGGGATCAGGAGGAATTTGGGTGGGGTGGGAGGGGGATGGGTCGGAAGGGGGGTTTGGGGGGGTTTTGGGGGTCCCGGGTGGGTTTGGGGAGGTTGGGAGGGTAAAAGGGGAGGGTTTGGGTTTGGGGAGGGGTAGTTGAGGGGGAGGGGGTCAGGATGGTTTGGAGGGATCAGGAGGAATTTGGGTGGGGCGGTGGGGAGGGTCGGAAGGGGAGTTTGGGGGTCCCGGGTGGGTTTGGGGAGGTTGGGAGGGTAAAAGGAGGGTTTGGGTTTGGGTTTGGGTTTGGGAGGGGGTCAGGATGGTTTGGAGGGATCAGGAGGAATTTGGGGTCCGGGTGGGTTTGGGGGGGTTTGGGAGGGTAGAGGGAGGATTTGGGAGGTTTGGGGGTGGTGGGGAGGGGTTTTGGGGGGGGGGGTGTTCCCGGGTGGGTTTGGGGAGGTTGGGAGGGTAAAGGGAGGGTTTGGGTTTGGGGAGGGTGGGAGGTAGAGGGAGAGGGGTCAAGATGGTTTGGAGGGATCAGGAGGAATTTGAGGGTTTGGGGGTGGGGGTCCGGGTGGGTTTGGGGAGGGTGGGGAGGTAAAGGGAGGGTTTGGGGAGGGGGCCAGGATGGTTTGGAGGGATCAGGAGGAATTTGGGGGTGGGAGGGGTGGGGAGGGTCGGAAGGGGTTTTGGGGGTCCTGGGTGGGTTTGGGGAGGTTGGGAGGGTAAAAGGGGAGGGTTTGGGTTTTGGGGGTTTTGGGGGTCCTGGGTGGGTTTGGGGAGGTTGGGAGGGTAAAGGAGGGGATGGGAGGTCAGGAGGGTGGAATTGAGGGGAGGGGGTCAGGATGGTTTGGAGGGATCAGGAGGAATTTGGGTTGGGGGGGGTTGGGAGGGTCTTGAGTGGGGTCCAAGGAGGGGTTGGGGGTGGTCACAGAGGGGGGATCACGGGGTGGGATTGGGGGTCAGGCTGGTTTGGGGGATGGGTGGGATGCTTCAGGGTGGGGGGGCTTGGGGGTCCGGGAAGATTTGGGGGTGGTTGGGGAGGTTCGGGGCCTGACCGGGTCCTGGGGAGGGGGAGGAGGGGGAGGGGGCTCACCCGGGGGTCTCCTCCCCGCAGAACCTCCCGAGGCGCCGCGCGTCGTCCCGAGCCCCCCCCTCGAAGACGGCCACGTAGTCGTAGCGGCAGTGGGGGTCGGGCTCCACGTCGAACTTCCCGAACCGCAGCTCCACCACCTTTTTGGGGGAGGGGGGCAAAGACCCCTCAAAAATCAGGCTCAGCGCTCCCCCCACTCCTCGGATCCTCCCTCCCACCAATAACCCTCCTGAGACGTCCCAAAATTCTCCTCCCCCCTCAACCTGGTCTGTCTTTAACCCTTCCCCGGCCCCTCAAATGATTTCTGACACCCCCTCCCCCCAAAAAATCTCCTCTGTTCCTCTCAAGCCCCTCGGACTCCCCCTCCCTCCCCCAAAGGACCGACACCTGCAGACCCCCAAACCCCCCACCCCAACCCCCAACCTCCTGGTGTCTCCCCAAAACCCTCCTGACCCCCAAAAAATAAAACCCCACTTTTATGAATCCCCCAACCCCCAGGACCCCCAAACCTCCTTGGGTCTCCCCAAACCCCTCCTGACCCCCTCAAACCACCCCTGACCCCCCCAAAAATAAAACCCCACTTTTATGAATCCCCCAACCCCCAGGACCCCCAAACCTCCTTGAGTCTCCCCAAAACCCCTCCTGACCCCCCAAAAATAAAAACCCCACCTTTCTGAATCCCCAACCCCAGGACCCCCAAACCTCCTGGTGTCTCCCCAAACCCCTCCTGACCCCCCTCAAACCTCTTCCTGACCCCCCAAACCCTCCTGACCCCCAAAAATAAAAACCCCACTTTTATGAACCCCCCAACCCCCAGGACCCCCAAACCTCCTGGTGTCTCCCCAAAACCCCTCCTGACCCCCTCAAACCACCCCTGACCCCCAAAAAATAAAACCCCCACTTTTATGAACCCCCCAACCCCAGGACCCCCAAACCTCCTGGTGTCTCCCCAAACCCCTTCTGACCCCTCAAACCTCCTCCCTGACCTCTCAAAAATAAAAACCCCACCTTTCTGAATCCCCCAACCCCCAGGACCCCCAAACCTCCTGGTGTCTCCCAAAACCCCTCCTGACCCCCTCAAACCCTCCTTGAGCCCCCCAAACCACCCCTGACCCCTCAAAATAAAAACCCCACTTTATGAATCCCCCAAACCCCCACCCCCACCCCCACCCTTCTGGTGTCTCCCCAAAACCCCTCCTGACCCCTCAAACCCCTCCTGACCCCCTCAAACCACCCCTGACCTCCTCTAAAAAAATAAACCCCACTTTTATGAACCCCCAACCCCAGGACCCCCAAACCTCCTGGTGTCTCCCTCAAACCCCTCCTGACCTCCCAAACCCCTCCTAACCCCCCAAACCACCCTGACCCCCCAAAAATAAAGACCCCACCTTTCTGAATCCCCCAACCCCAGGACCCCCAAACCTCCTGGTGTCTCCCAAAACCCCTCCTGAGCCCCCAAACCACCCCCAACCTCCTGGTGTCTCCCAAAACCCCTCCTGACCCCCTCAAACCCCTCCTGACCCCCTCAAACCATCCCTGACCCCCCAAAAATAAAACCCCACTTTTATGAATCCCACCCCCCCAGGACCCCCAAACCTCCTGGTGTCTCCCCAAACCCCTCCTGACCCCCAAAAAAATAAACCCCCACTTTTATGAATCCCCAACCCCCACGACCCCCAAACCTCCTTGGGTCTCCCCAAACCCCCTCCTGACCCCTGAAACCCCTCCTGACCCCCAAAAATAAAAACCCCACTTTTTATGAATCCCCCAACCCCCAGGACCCCCAAACCTCCTGGTGTCTCCCCAAACCCCCTCCTGACCCCCAACCACCCCTGACCCCCCAAAAACCCCCACCACCTTCTTGAATCCCACCCCCAGGACCCCCAAACCTCCTGGTGTCTCCCCCCAAACCCCTCCTGACCCCCTCAAACCCCTCCTGAGCCCCCAAAAATAAAAACCCCACTTTTATGAATCCCCAACCCCCAGGACCCCCAAACCTCCTGGTGTCTCCCCAAAATCCCTCCTGACCCCTCAAAAAATAAAAACCCCACCTTTCTGAATCCCCAACCCCAGGACCCCCAAACCTCCTGGTGTCTCCCCAAAACCCCTCCTGACCCCTCAAACCCCTCCTGACACCCCCAAACCCCTCCTGGCCCCTCCAAAAAATAAAACCCCACTTTTATGAATCCCCCAACCCCCACCCTCCTGGTTTCTCCCCAAAACCCCTCCTGACCCCCAAACCCCCTCCTGACCCCCAAAATAAAACCCCCACTTTTATGAATCCCACCAACCCCCAGGACCCCCAAACCTCCTGGTGTCTCCCCAAAACCCCTCCTGACCTCCCCCAAACCACCCCTGACCCCCCTAAAAATAAACCCCCACTTTTATGAATCCCACGCCCCCCAGGACCCCCAAACCTCCTGGGTCTCCCAAACCCCTTCTGACCCCCCAAACCACCCCTGACCCCCCAAAAAATAAAACCCCCACTTTTATGAATCCCCAACCCCAGGACCCCCAAACCTCCTTGGGTCTCCCCTAAACCCCTCCTGACCCCCTCAAACCCCTCCTGACCCCCTCAAACCCCTCCTGACCCCTCAAACCCCTCCTGAGCCCCCCCAAAAAATAAAAACCCCACCTTTCTGAATCCCCCCAACCCCAGGACCCCCAACCTCCTGGGTGTCTCCCCCAAAACCCCTCCTGACCCCCTCAAAACCTCTCCTGACCCCCCAAAAATAAAACCCCACTTTTATGGAATCCCACCCCCAGGACCCCCCAAACCTCCTGGTGTCTCCCCAAAACCCCTCCTGACCCCCTCAAACCCCTCCTGAACCCTCCCAAACCACCCCTGACCCCTCCCAAACCACCCCTGACCCCCCAAAAATAAACCCCCACTTTTCTGAACCCCCCAACCCCAGGACCCCCAAACCTCCTGGTGTCTCCCCCAAAACCCCCTCCTGACCCCCTCAAACCACCCCTGACCCCTCCCAAACCACTCCTGACCCCCCAAAAATAAAACCCCCACTTTATGAATCCCCCAACCCCCAGGATCCCCAAACCTCCTGGTGTCTCCCCCAAACCCCTCCTGACCCCCTCAAACCCCTCCTGACCCCTCCCAAACCACCCCTGACCTCCAAAATAAACCCCCACCTTTCTGAATCCCCAACCCCAGGACCCCCAAACCTCCTGGTGTCTCCCCCAAAACCCCTCCTGACCCCCCAAACCACCCCCTGACCCCCTCAAACCACCCCTGACCCCCAAAACCTCTCCTGACCCCCAAAAATAAACCCCCACTTTTATGAATCCCACCCCCTCCAGGACCCCCAAATCTCCTGGTGTCTCCCCAAAACCCTCCTGACCCCTCAAACCCCCTCCTGACCCCTCAAACCCCTCCTGACCCCCCTCCAACCACCTCTGACCCCCCAAAAAATAAAACCCCACTTTTATGAATCCCACCTCCCAGGACCCCCAAACCTCCTGGTGTCTCCCCAAACCCCTCCTGAGCCCCTCAAACCCCTCCTGACTCCCCAAAAATAAAAACCCCACTTTTATGAATCCCACCCCCCAGAACCCCCAAATCTCCTGGTGTCTCCCCAAAACCCATCCTGACCCCTCAAACCCCTCCTGAGCCCCCAAACCACCCCTGACCCCCCAAAAAATAAAAACCCCACTTTTATGAATCCCCCAACCCCCAGGACCCCAAACCTCCTGGTGTCTCCCCAAACCACCCCTGACCCCCCAAAAAATAAAACCCCCACTTTTATGAATCCCACCCCCAGGACCCCCAAACCTCCTGGTGTCTCCCCAAAACCCCTCCTGACCCCTCAAACCCTCCTGACCCCTCAAACCACCCCTGACCCCCCAAAAAATAAAACCCCCACTTTTATGAATCCCCAACCCCAAACCACCCCCAACCTCCTGGTGTCTCCCCAAAACCCCTCCTGACCCCTCAAACCCCTCCTGACCCCCTCAAACCCCTCCTGACCCCCTCAAACCCCCTCCTGACCCCCTCAAACCCCTCCTGACCCCCCAAAAAATTAAAACCCCACTTTTATGAATCCCCAAACCCCAGGACCCCCAAACCTCCTGGTGTCTCCCCAAACCCCTCCTGACCCCTCAAACCCCTCCTGACCCCTCAAACCCCTCCTGACCCCCCTCAAACTCCTCCTGACCCCCCAAAAATAAAAACCCCACCTTTCTGAACCCCCAACCCCCAGGACCCCCAAACCTCCTGGTGTCTCCCCAAAACCCCTCCTGACCCCCTCAGACCCCTCCTGACCCCTCTCCCAAACCACCCCTGACACCCCCAAAAATAAACCCCCACTTTTATGAATCCCCCAACCCCCAGGACCCCCCAAACCTCCTGGTGTCTCCTCAAACCCCTCCTGACCCCTCCCAAACCACCCTGACCCCCCAAACCTCTCCTAACCCCCCAAACCACCCCTGACCCCCCAAAAATAAAACCCCCACTTTTATGAACCCCCCAACCCCCCAGGACCCCCAAACCTTGTCGGGGGTCCCACGATGTGCCAGGAGCAGCTGATGCCGGGGGATAATCCTCCTCGGGCCACCTCGGGGTGTTCAGGCTCCCTGGGGCTTCTCCAGCCGCCCCCACAAAATTGGTGCTCTAGGAGAAGAGGAAGGGGTGGTGGGGGTCACATTTTGGGGTAAAACACCCTGGGACCCCCTCCCCCCAATTTTCTGCACCGCCGGCAACTCCTCTGTCCCTGAGACCCCCCAAAAAAAAACACGAGGTCTTGAGGGGGAAACTGGGGAGGGGATGGATTTTTGGTGCAAGACTCCCGGGAATGGTTTTTGTAAAGTTTTGGGGGTTTTTTTTGGGGGGGGGGTCGTACTCACCATCAAAATAGTGCCAGGACTCCCCGAAAAAATGGGGTTTATTTTTGAGCCCTGAGCCGCCGTCCCTGGGGCCCTGCAAAAGGGCTGGGCTGGGTTGGGGAGGGGGTGGGGTCCCTGTGTGGATTTTGGGGGTCTCTGTGGGGTTTTTGAGGGGATTTGGGGTTGTCCATGAGGATTTGGGGTTGGCCCTGCTCTCCGCCGGCGGTTTTTGCCCTCCTTCCTTTTCCCTCCATTTTGGGTCACATTTCCTTCACATTTTCCTGCCACCCTGTTCTCCCTCACTCTTTTCCCTCTTTCACCCCTTTCCCCCTCAGTTTTCCCCTTCTTTTCCTCTCAGGATTTCCCCCATTTTCCCCCCTCATTTTCCCCTTTCCCCCCATTTTCCCCCTCATTTTCCCCCTCATTCTCCCCTTTCCCCTCATTTTTCCCCTCATTTTCCCCTTTCCCCTCTCATTTTCCTCTCATTTTCCCCCTCACACTTTTCCCCACTTTCCCTCAGTTTTTCCCTCCTTTTCCCTCACAGTTTTCCCTCTATTTTTCCTCCCCCCCCTCACACTTTTCCTACCTTGTCCCCTCAGTTTTTCCTCCTTATTTTCCCTCTTTATCCCCTCAGCTTTTCCCTCCTTTTTTTTTCCCCTCAGCCTTTTTTTTTTTCCCCTTTATCCCCCTCACCCTTTCCCCTCCATTCTTTTCCTCCTTTCTCCTCACACTTCCCCCATTTTCCTCCTCCCTTTCCATTCTCAGTTCCAAATTTCCCCCCCTCCTCTTCCCCCTTTTTATTTTTCCTCACACTTTTCACACTTTTCACCCCCTTTTCCTCCCCTTTTCTCCCCATTTTTCCCCACAGCCTCCTCAGTGACCCCCTCAGAGGGGCTTTTAGGGCTGTCCCTGCTCTCTCCTACTTGGTTTTTTTTTTGGGGAGCTCCATGAATTTTGGGGTCTCCACTGAGGCTCCTATGAAGATTTGGGTGTTTTTGGGGGGCTCCGTGTATTTTTGGCAGCTCCGTTCAGGGGTGGAGGGATTGAGTGGGGGTCTCCTATAGGATTTGGGGGTCTCCGTGTAACTCTGGGGGGGGGTTCCTGTAAACCTTTAGGGTTTTTTTTTTTGGGGAAGGAGCTCCATGAATTTTGGGGGTCACCACGAGGCTCCCATGAAGATTTGGGTGTTTTTTGGGGGGTCTCCGTGTATTTTTGGCAGCTCCGTTCAGGGGTGGGAGGGATTTTGAGGGGGGTCTCCCTATAGGATTTGGGGTCTCCGTGTGACTCCAGGGTGGGGTTTCCTATAAACCTTTAGGTTTTTTTTTGGGGGAGCTCCATGAATTTTGGGGTCTCCACGGGCTCCCATGAAGATTTGGGTGTGTTTGGGGGTATTTTTGGCAGCTCCGTTCGGGGGGAGGGATTTTGAGGGGGGTGTCCCTATAGGATTTGGGGTCTTCGTGCAACTCCAGGGTGGGGTTTCCTATAAACCTTTAGGTTTTTTTTTGGGGGGTCTCCATAAATTTTGGGGTCTCCACGAGGCTCCCATGAAGATTTGGGTGGGTTTGGGGGTATTTTTGCACCTCCGTGGTGGGGAGGGATTTTGAGTGGGGGTCCCTACAGGATTTGGGGTCTCCGTGTAACTCCAGGGGGTTTCTATAAACCTTAGGTTTTTTTTGGGGGAGCTCCATGAATTTTGGGGGTCTCCACGGGGCTCCCATGAAGATTTGGGTGGGTTTGGGGGTATTTTTGGCACCTCCGTGGTGGGGGAGGGATTTTGAGTGGGGGGTCGCTATAGGATTTGGGGTCTCCGTGTGACTCCGGGGTGAGGTTTCCTCTAAACCTTTAGGGTGTTTTTTTTTTGGGGGAAGGAGCTCCATGAATTTTGGGGGTCTCCACGGGCTCCATGAAGATTTGGGTGGGTTTGGGGGCATTTTTGGCAGCTCCGTGGTGGGGGTGGGAGGGATTTTGGAGGGGGTCTCCCTATAGGATTTGGGGTCTCTGTGTGACTCCAGGGGGGGGTTTCCTATAAACCTTTAGGGTTTTTTTTTTGGGGGTTGATTTTGGGGGTCACCCCCACATTTTGGGATTGTCCCTGCTCTCCGCCGGCGGCGCTCCCCACCCACCCAATCCCCAATTTTTTGGGGGGCGCCCCAATAAAATCATCACCCCCGTATTTAAAGGGTGGGGGTCTCCCAGGTTTTTTTGGGGGGTGCCCCAATAAAATCATCTCCCCCGTATTTAAAGGGGGTGGGGGTCTCCCAGGATTTTTGGGGGGCGCCCCAAAAAATCATCTCCCCCGTATTTAAGGGGGGGGTCTCTCAGGATTTTTGGGGGCGCCCCAACAAACCATCTCCCCCGCATTTGAGGAGGGGGTCTCTAAGGTTTTTTGGGGGCGCCCCAACAAAACCATCACCCCCGTATTTAAGGGGGGGGTCTCCCAGGTATTTTTGGGGCGCCCCAACAAAGCATCACCCCCGTATTTGAAGAGGGGGTCTCCCAGGATTTTTTGGGTGCCCCCCAAAAAACCATCTCCCCCATAATTGAGGAGGGGGTCTCCCAGGTTTTTTGGGGGGTGCCCCAAAAAAATCATCTCCCCCGTATTTGAGGAGGGGGTCTCCCAGGTTTTTTGGGGGCCCCCCAACAAACCATCGCCCCCGTATTTAAGGGGGGGGTCTCTCTAAGGTTTTTGGGGGTCCCCCAAAAACCATCTCCCCCATATTTGAGGAGGGGGTCTCTCTAAGGTTTTTGGGGGCCCCCCAACAAACCATCTCCCCCATATTTGAGGAGGGGGTCTCTCTAAGGTTTTTGGGGGCGCCCCAACAAAACCATCACCCCCGTATTTGAGGAGGGGGTCTCTCTAAGGTTTTTGGGGGCCCCCCAACAAACCATCTCCCCATATTTGAGGAGGGGGTCTCTCTAAGGTTTTTGGGGGCGCCCCAACAAACCATCTCCCCCATATTTGAGGAGGGGGTCTCTAAGGTTTTTTTGGGGGGCGCCCCAACAAACCATCACCCCCATATTTGAGGAGGGGGTCTCCCAGGATTTTTTGGGGGGCGCCCCAACAAACCATCACCCCCGTATTTGAGGAGGGGGTCTCCCAGGTATTTTTGGGGGCACCCCAAAAAACCATCACCCCCATATTTGAAGAGGGGGTCTCTCAGGTATTTTTGGGTGCCCCAACAAACCATCACCCCCGTATTTGAAGAGGGGGTCTCTCTAAGGGTTTTGGGGGGCACCCCAACAAACCATCTCCCCCGTATTTAAGGAGGGGGTCTCTCTCAGGTTTTTGGGGGGCACCCTACAAAACCATCTCCCCCATATTTAAGGAGGGGGTCTCCCAGGATTTTTGGTGCCCCCCAATAAACCATCTCCCCCGTATTTAAGGAGGGGGTCTCTAAGGTTTTTGGGGGCCCCCCAACAAAACCATCACCCCCGTATTTGAAGAGGGGGTCTCCCAGGTATTTTTTGGTGCCCCCCAATAAACCATCTCCCCCGTATTTGAGGGGGGGGTCTCTCTCACCGCTGGCGGGGGGGCTGCCGGCGCTGAACCAGGCCAGGAAGCCCCTGCCGGCCGTGCCGCCGTCGCTCTCCATGCGCAGCCTGAGGCGGTTTTGGGGGGCCCGCAGAGCCCCCGGGCGGAAGGTGCCGCAGAAGCGCCCCAGGAGCGGCGCCCCCGGGCCGTGCCCCCCGAACACCGAGAGCGAGTCGAAGCGGCACAGAGGGTCCGGCTCCAGGTCGAAGACGCGGAAGGAGAGGGTGGCCACCTGGCCCTCGGGGACCTGAGGGGGTGTTAGGGGGTTTGGGGGTCACCAGTTGGACCTTGGGGATGTTATGGGGTCTGGGGGTCACCACCCGGGCCCTTGGGGACATTACAGGGTCACCTGGCCCTCGGGGACCTGGGGGGGATGTTATGGGGTTTGGGGGTCACCAGTTGGCCCTTGGGGACATTACAGGGTCACCTGGCCCTCGGGGACCTGGGGGGGACACCGGGGGGTCTGGGGGTCACCACCTGGCCCTTGGGGACATGGGGGGGGATGTTGTGGGGTCTGGGGGTCACCAGCTGGGCCCTTGGGGACGTTATGGGGTCTGGGGGTCACCACCTGGCCCTCGGGGACCTGGGGGACACCGGGGGTCTGGGGGTCACCAGCTGGTCCTTGGGGACATGGGGGTGTTGTGGGGTCTGGGGGTCACCAGCTGGACCTTGGGGACATTACAGGGCCACCTGGCCCTTGGGGACCTGAGGGGGTGTTATGGGGTGTGGGGGTCACCACCCGGGCTCTTGGGGATGTTATGGGTGTGGGGGTGACCACCTGGCCCTTGGGGACCTGGGGGATGTTGTGGGGTTTGGGGTCACCAGTTGGACCTTGGGGACATGGGGGATGTTGTGGGGTTTGGGGGTCACCAGTTGGACCTTGGGGACGTTATGGGGTTTGGGGGTCACCAGCTGGCCCTTGGGGACCTGGGGGTGCTGTGGGGGTTTGGGGATCACCAGCTGGGCCCTTGGGGACGTTATGGGTCTGGGGTCACCACCTGGCCCTCGGGGACCTGGGGGTGTTGTGGGGTTTGGGGGTCACCAGTTGGCCCTTGGGGACATGGGGGATGCTGTGGGGTCTGGGGTCACCACCTGGCCCTTGGGGACATGGGGGATGTCGTGGGGTCTGGGGGTCACCAGCTGGCCCTTGGGGACCTGGGGGTGTTGCTGGGGTTTGGGTGTCACCCAGTTAGACCTTGGGGATGTTATGGGGTCTGGGGGTCACCACCTGGCCCTCGGGGACCTGGGGGATGTGGGGTTAGGGGTCACCACCTGGCCCCTCGGGGACCTGGGGACACCAGGGGGTCTGGGGTCACTCAGCTGGCCCTCGGGGGACCTGGGGGACACCAGGGGTCTGGGGGTCACAACCTGGGCCTTGGGGACACTACAGGGCCACCTGGCCCTCGGGGACCTGGGGGGATGTTATGGGGTCTGGGGGTCACCACCCAGCCCTCAGGGACCTGAGGGGGGTGTTGTGGGGTCTGGGGGTCACCAGGTGGACCTTGGGGACCTGGGGGTGCTGTGGGGTTTGGGGTCACCACCTGGCCCTTGGGGACACTAGGGCCACCTGGCCTGGGGACCTGGGGGATGTTACGGGGTCTGGGTGTGACCAGCTGGCCCTCGGGGACCTGGGGGGGATGTTATGGGGTCTGGGGGTCACCACCTGGCCCTTGAGGGACATTGTGGGTCTGGGTGTGATCAGCTGGCCCTTGGGGACATGGGGGACATGGGGACGTTATGGGGTCTGGGGGTCACCAGCTGGCCCTTGGGGACCTGGGGGATGTTGTGGGGTCTGGGGTCACCAGCTGGACCTTGGGGACATGGGGGGACATGGGGGACGTTATGGGGTCTGGGTGTGACCACCTGGCCCTCGAGGACCTGGGGGATGTTGTGGGGTTTGGGGTCACCAGTTTGCCCTTGGGGACCTGGGGGATGTTATGGGGTCTGGGTGGGACACTGGGGGGTGAGGGTGTGACCACCTGGGCCCTGGGGACCTGGGGGGACACCAGGGGGTCTGAGGGTCACCAGTTGGACCTTGGGGACATGGGGGGTGTTGTGGGGTTTGGGGGTCACCAGCTGGCCCTTGGGGACATGGGGGGATGTTGTGGGGTCTGGGGGTCACCACCTGGCCCTTGGGGACATTACAGGGTCTGGGGGTCACCACCTGGCCTTCGGGGACCTGGGGGGGTGTTGTGGGGTCTGGGGGTCACCACCTGGCCCTTGGGGACATTACGGGGTCTGGGTGTCACCAGCTGGGCCCTCGGGGACATGAGGGGTATTTGGGGTGCCCCGGGGTATTTGAGGTGCCCCGGGGGTATTTTGGGTGCCCCGGGGGTGTTTGGGGTGCCCCAGGGGGAGTTTCAGGTGCCCGAGGCGGTGTTTGGGATGCTCAGAGGGTGTTTGGGGTGCCCCGGGGGTATTTGGGGTGCCCGGGGGGGTATTTTGGGTGCCCGGGGGGGTATTTTGGGTGCCCCAGGGGGTATTTTGGGTGCCCGAGGGGGGGTCCGTGCCGTGATGGTCCAGGTGCAGTTGCTGCCGGGGGTTTTGGGGTGCCCCGGGGTATTTTAGGTGCCCGGGGTATTTTGGGGTTTTCCGGGGGTATTTTGGGTGCCCCAGGGGGTATTTTGGGTACCCAAAGGGGTATTTTGGGTGCCTGGGGTCCGTACCGTGATGGTCCAGGTGCAGTTAAGCGTCGGGGGTGTTTGGGATGCCCGGGAGTGGTATTTTGGGTGCCCCAGGGGTATTTTTGGATGCCCGGGGGTATTTTGGGTGCCCCAGGGGTATTTTGGGTGCCCGAGGGGTATTTTGGGTGCCCGGGGGTATTTTGGGTGCCCGGGGGGTCCGTACCGTGATGGTCCAGGTGCAGTTGCTGCCGGGGGTGTTGGGGTGCCCTGGGGTGTTTGGGGTGCCCGAGGGGTATTCTTGGGGTTTTCCGGGGTATTTTGGGGTGCCCTGGGGTATTTTGGGTGCCTCGAGGGGGTATTTTTGGGTGCCTGGGGAGGGGTCCGCACCGTGATGGTCCAGGTGCAGTTGCTGCCGGGGGTATTTGGGGTGCCCCGGGGGTATTTTGGGATGCCCGAGGGGGTATTTTGGGTGCCCGAGGGGATATTTTGGTGCCCGGGGTATTTTGGGTGCCCGGGGGTA
>NW_026086716.1:0-121180 GCF_022539395.1 Myiozetetes cayanensis | reverse complement strand
CCCTCACACTGGCAGCAATCCAGTGAGGAGAACTTGACGGCCACTAAAAATTCCATAATTTTTTCATGGAGCTTTAATAATTCAGCATTAAACCACTGTATACAAACATGCCTTGGAATTAAATTCACTGAAGGAAAAACAAAACAACAAAATAAGCACCCCACTACCATTGCTAAGTAACATTCAGTTTCCCGTGGCACAGATCAAGTTCCAAATCATGCCTCAGACAAATATTTCAGTCCCTGTACTCTAGAACCTGACTTACAGAACAGACAGTGAGCTGCAGATGAGTGTCTGTACATCAGATTTACAACTGGTTAATTTATTCCATAGCACTCTAGTCCTCAAACTTACATAGTTGGCATAGATGTCAGTGTGATTCCACTCCAAGCCATCGTCCAGTACTGTGATAACAACTCCCTTGCCTGTAATCCCTTTTTGCCACACAGGAATAACATGAAGATCCAGCTTGGGCAGGGATGGATTTATTCTTGTATCTTGCTGGGAGAGAGAAAAGATTAAAATATGTCAACATTTTCTCTATTTGTAATAAACAGGTCCAAAGTCATATTTTAAAGACACTGTAAACTATCTCATCCTCAACTTGTATATTTTGCTCTAATTTTTCAAAGATAAAACAAACATTAGTTTCATCAAATACTTCTAGCATTGCAGGATTTACCCCACTACTTGAAGATCCCTGAAGGCCACCTCTGAACAAAGAGCATCTTGTATTTAGTGGAGGAAGGCAGCAGAAACATAGGAATGGTAGGGATGCAGTGATGGACCTTGGAACGCTGAGTTAATAATCAGACCTGCTAATGTTTGTTCTTCTCATTTGACAAGGAGCCAAGACAGTACCCACAGCACAGTGAGCTGGATTTCCTCCAAATGTGTTTTCTCCTCTGACATTAAAGTTAGCCAGAACAAAATAATTAATGGATAAAACAATTAAAGTAGTCGTGTGGTTGGGAGCAACTGTGTTGAATCACAACTTACTGTTTACTACCCTCATTACTGTTCTTGTGGTAAAGCGACTGTAAGTATGAATCATATATAACCTCCTCTTCCACAGTAAGTTTTTTTTGAAGTGTAGCTCCTAAATGGGTCATTTTTCCTCTCTAATTCTAAATGTGCAACATATACATCTAATTTAGAAAACTTGTTTATAACGCCTGTAAAAGCAGAGACGCAAAAAGAAGAATTTTCTTTCTGTTTCTCTATGCATAATTAAGTTAGTTGATTGCAGAGTTTTTTATGTATTTGTTTACAGAGAAATGTTGCATAAAATACGAGGCGTAGAAAAAGAAATTTTTTATGGGAATGACATTTCTTTCATTTTATGCTATCTTTTCAGACTACTGCCATTCAGGAAATTATTTGAGGTTTCATATTTTGTTCTCTGAAATCCATCAAATAAGATTTTCTTCTGGTGATGTGTGAAGGTACACTAAAGGAAGGGAGGGAGGGAGGGAAGGAGGGAAGGAAGGAAGGAAGGATGGAAGGAAGGAAGGAAGGAAGGAAAAGAAGGAAAGGAAGGAAAGGAAGGAAAGGAAGGAAAGGAAGGAAGGAAAGGAAACTATTATGTAAGAAATTATACAGGCAGCCTAGAGTTTGACCTGTTTTCTCTAAGCTGAACTGAAACAGAGAAAAGTATTTCCCAGCCACACAGGCAACATTTGTGCTTGACCTTTCTTCTTGATTTGTTATACCCACATATAATCCCATTCCTATTCTGAGTGAAAATAATGAAGCCTAGACTGAGGGAAGAGGTAGAAGCATAATGAAAACATGGGCTCTTGAAAGAAACCATACAAAACATAAATGATCAATAGTATTTCTGAGTTGTCACATGCAGGCAGAAACTACTGAGCTTAAGAAATGTATTTTCCCTGAGGTTTTTGAATATGTGAGCTGTAGAGACTCTCTCACATATAAATCCTAGTCCAAGAGGCTCAACGTGCTTGTCACATGCATGAATATGTTTTTGTTTTAATCTCAACTATGCATTCTGCACTATCACTTTTAATGAAGAAATACATGGTCAGCTTCAGACATGATAATGGACTTCTTACACACCAACAGCAAACGCTTTAAAATTATCCTAAATGTAGCTTTCCATTGTTAAAATTTCTAGTATCAGCCCCCATCCTAAACAGCAGTCTAAACTGTTTTTTAGAATCTTTGTACAAACAACACTCGAAAGAAAATAGAAGGTTTCCTGAAAATATTATGTACAGTGATCTCTCATTTTTACAGCATGTGCTAATGAAAGGGGCTCTTGATTTACTCCCTTCCATGCAATCACTTCGTTACCAGCAAAATAATGCAGCATAGCCAAAACCCATCATCCCCAGTTCCACAATGCAACAAATTCTTACCAGATACCACTGCTGATTCCACATAGGATCATTGAAAAGACTTTCTGCGGAGTCTCTCACAGTGGCACGCTTAGTTCGCTTCTTTTCATATTGCTGCTCTGCCCATGACACCTACAATTATTTGTAAAAATATGATAAGTGAACCTCCTTGGTTTAGGACTCTAGAGCACAAGGGTTTTTCTCACATGGAGAAATTTTGATGGAAGGATTGTTTATACTGTGGTACAGTGTGATCTGGGGAAGACAGCTTGGTGAAATCACGATGCTGTAGAATCAATTCATAAAAAATCATGAAGTGCAAGTTAACAGTAGAACTTCTGTGAGTGACACAGTGCAGCCTTTTATGCCAAATAAAACCATGCGGTATGGCTAGAAGGTGGTGGTTATCAAAGAGTGGTGGTTATCAAAACAAGGAAAATCATGGCCTGCTTCTTTCTCCTATCTACCCTTTATTCACACTCTATGTCTATGGGGAATTAAAAGGAAAGAAGGATTATCTCTGGCTTTAGTCTAGCAATCATAATGATGCTGTTACTCATAGACCAACTAGACCTTCAAGTCTCCTTCTGAGTGGTGTTTTGAAGTGTGATCAATTAGTAGGATATGAATATTGGACTAACTTCATCACTGGCTTGATTCCACTTAAGGCAACTGAAAGACAAATTCTTCAGCATGTTTTTCTAAAAAAAACACACTGAATTTCATGCACTTGCGCACAGATACAGCAACCTCTAAGTCACTTGGTTGTATTTTAAGTGTGTATTCTGTTCAGCTCCCTTGAAAGTATTACTGAACCCAATTCAAATCAAATCCTGACTATGATACCTCCCTCTGTGCTCTGTGTTCCTTTTGGAAATGGGAATAAAACACTATTCATAGTTCCCACCTGTACAGTCACTCTGACACAGATAAGGTTGTTGCTTTTCATCCCAACTTCTGACTGACCAAGGTAAACTCAAGTTCAGTGGATTGTCAGCATCCTGTGACAAGGCTCACATGCTGACTGCCTTGGATTAACCTTTTGCTTTCAACCTCTGAATAGATTTCATTCCTTTTATGTACTGTGATTGAACGGCTTTATGATCCTTACATTTATCACCACACACGAAACAATAATGACTCAGAAATTATAATGACAAAAAAAGTATTCATTAGATTAGAATGCAATTTTGTATTGAAAGCCTAATGAAAATTCACTACCAGGACATAAATCCTTTAAAATGGTATCTACACTAGGCATGTTTACTACTCTGTTTGCTATATATTTAGTCCTAAAACCCCTACAAATGTTAGTCAGTTATAGAAGATGAATATACCCACGCAAGTGTATTTTAAACTGTCCTATTGATATCTAGTACTATACATACTTGTGCACATGTTAGAGCAATTATCTTTATCTCTCTTCCCTACCTACAGCAAAGCTTGACTTCTTCATCACCCAACAGTAATTAACAATTGACAACCTCCATATTTGGTCATTTTGGTTTTTTTTCACTGTGGACAAGTGCAGCAAGGAAATGAGCTGATGAGCACATATGTCAGACAAACAAGCCAAATGTTTGTCACTCAGCACCTGGGTGAGGTTCCAACATCCACCTACAGCTAATGCTGAAGGCTCTGTGCCAAATCTCCAGTCCTTGATATATCAAGCAGTAAAAACAATCTCAATTCAAGTCTACTTGCAAGAAAGTAGATTTGGAAACTAGTGCAAATACTAGAAGTCATGGAACTGGATAATTATATCCCTTCAATATATTCACAGCCTTTATCTGTTTTACAACAAACACTACAGAAACCAGATAAATATTCAGATTAGAGCCAAGTTTTACCACAGCTCTCACACTTAACATACCGTAAAATTCTTGGAGGCATTATACAAACAAAAAACAGGATTCATTTTTCTTTCCCTTTTTAAAGGCTGAATTTAAAACTTTTTTAAAAAGGCTGTTGCTGAACAAGAACAGCATCTCTAGAGCAAAGGTCTGTATGTAACTACACGTTACATGATTGCTTTGTGTTTATAGACTTACATAAGGCATAATCACATCTCATTCATTCACAGAGTTAATTTGCATGCTAGATGGTAAATAAAGGGGAAATTGGAGTAAATTTAGCAAATCACCTGCAACACTTTGAAGCCCTGTTTCTAGGTCTAAGTATGCAAGTCTGCAGTAATGTCTGGTGGCAATGTGAATAACACAACCACTTCCATTCTGCTACCATTTTAGAATATGATGTATTGATCACTGTCATTCATCCCTGTATAAGAGATGTATTCAATGTATGAAGTCCAAAAAAGGGAGAAACTGCAACCAAAACTGTTCCTTAACATTGTACTATGATGACATTGGGCATCTGATCATGTGTCTTGGCATAAATTAGAACTCTAGTTTACACTGAAGCTGTGGGCTTGAATGTCCCCAAGTTGGAATTATTTCAACTTTAACTGTTAAACCAATGTTTGCAAGGACATAGATGGGAGTATATGGTTTTGAAAGACAAAAGGCAAAAAAAAAACCTGTGTCACCACATAGAGAATATTTCCTCCTGGTTGACATTTGCATCTAAAACCTCCAGCTAGTAAATTATTCATTCTCAAATTATTTGTTCTTATATTGTAAATTGTCAGTTTTTATGATTAGGTTACTTCACGTTTTGGACTGCTCATATTGTCACAATGATCGCTGCAATAATGCTGACCTGTAAATCAAATTATGGTGTTGTAAAATTTGACAGAAAACAATTTTTGAGAGAGGCTGACACCATTCTGGCCTGCTCCTCAAATTTGTCATGAACCTCAGTTGTTCGGTATGCTAACAAACAGGAATGCACCTCTCTTAAATGGAAGCCAGATAAATGGGGAGTCTTCTTCACCAGTGGATCATGCTTGAGATCCCTAGCTCTCCAGTATGCCCATTCTCTGACTGCAGTGGGATCCCAGAGTAAGAAAAGACTGCAAGTCTGGAAAGTGTGATGGATCCTTTGAGAAGGGGCTTTAGCTTGTCATGGAAGCCAATCAGGCAAAACCTCAGCCCTTTCCCCCTACTGCATTTTTTTACTTAATATTCAGCCACTTTAAATCAAACCTAATTCACATAGTAATTGCACAGATGAGGCCTAATTAAATTTAGTGCATGTATGGATTTTTACTTTGAATAAAGCCCTGTGGATCCCCGTTCACATTTTTATCAGTGACACATTAACATCTGAAATTAGAGTGCTGCACATCTTAGATCTTAATTTGGAAAGCTCTTGTAAAATATATGGTAAGGGAGGGTCAGATTCTGCCTGTTAATGACAGAATAGTTAAGTATTATTCAGCATGAGTACAGTTGGCTGAATATATTAGACTTGCAAAACAAGGAAAGCCTGCCTGTGATCTCATTATGAAGCCAGCAATAAAGCAACAGAAAAAAACCCAGACAAAAACAAAAACAAACAAAAAAAAAAACAAACAAAAAAAAAAGAGAGAGAGAAAAAGATTAAATTTAACACTCACTCGCTCATCATCAGAAAGTCTCTTAGTGATATGAATGGCACTTCTTCGGGACCGTCTGGGATGGCTTTTATGTCTGAATAGATAGTGGTTTTTGAGGGATCCAATCTGTAAGACATAGGCATACTTTAACTGCTGAGAGGAATTTCCCCATCGCCAGCAAGTAACAACAATCAGAACCTGACCGAATTAATTTCACTCAAAAGACAAAGGAGTAAGAAACTCACCTTTACATATTTTAATCTAAACTAGAAAAGACTCTCATGTAAGGAGTACCTATCACTGTGGTAAGTAACAAGTGCTTATCATAGTGTGCTGCCAGAAGAAACTGGGGGGATATTTTCATTTAGGCTAGTCAAGTGCGGTCATGACTACTACAGTACTCAGTAAGGTATCACCTCCAGCAGTGACTCACCGACACACCTTGATAGGGCCACAGTTCAAAGGGCAGATTATACATGTCGTCACACCCCAGTTTTATTTGCTCTTCTTTGCTGGACAGGTGTAAAAAGCTTTGAGAGGACTACTACAGTACTCAGTAAGGTATCACCTCCAGCAGTGACTCATGGACACACCTTGATAGGGCCACAGTTCAAAGGGCAGATTATACATGTCGTCACACCCCAGTTTTATTTGCTCTTCTTTGCTGGACAGGTGTAAAAAGCTTTGAGAGGCTGCAGATAACCTCACTGTGTGGCTGGTCTGAACGGGCACCCACTGCAATGGCATTTTCACTTGCACAGTAGCCGGTCACCGGGAGAGCTGGAGTGGTTTTAAACACCCCCCTCCCCCACGGACGGGCTGTTGAAAATCGGTGGTGGCAAAATGCACCGACTACAGAGGCAGAATGACCAAACCCACGAAGCTGGGGTCACACGTATGTGCGAGGGTTGAGAGTTCGGAGAATACGACCGTACCTAGACGTAGGGTAGGCGGTGGGAAGGGGTTCGGAGCGGGGCTGACACCCACCCCGGCCACCCACAGCTCTGGTCGTGGGCGGGTGGAGCGGGGTCCCGGCGCTGCCGGACGTGGTGCCCAGCACAGGACCCTCGCCGGGATGTGAGACAAGGCTGTTCCCTCACGGCGGTTACTCATCCCTGACAACGTTGACGTCACGGCATCCCAAAAAAGCGCCCGAGGGATGGCTGGAGGAGAAGCCCCGCGATGGCGATGAAGCCGACGGGAAGGGGGCGGCGCGGGGCTGGAGCCGGGACTGCCCGCGCCCTCCTCCTGCCCAGACTGCTCGGGGAGAGCCGGGTTGCCCTGAGACCCTCTGGGACAGCCGGGCGCCCGCTCTGTCTCCTCAGGAGAGAGGGGGTGCCCTTCCTGACTCTGTCTGGTCTCCTCGGGCAGAGCCAAGTGCTCTGCCTGGACATCAGGGAGAGCTGGACCCTCCGCCCGAGCCTACCCGGTCCTCTCAAGGAGAGCAGGAGGTCCCTGCCCGGCCCCTGACTGGTCCGCTGAGGAAGAGCCGAATGGCCCTACCCGGTCCCCTCTGGAAGCGCCGTCCCCGTCCAGGCGCCAAATGCAGACCCGGACTCAGATCCGGGCCCGCTACGCTGAGCTGGGGGAGAGGGCGCTTCAAACTCCCCGAAGCTCCGCGGGCGGCAGCCGGGTACAAGTTTGAGGCAGGGAAAAGCAAGGAGCCCCGTGGTGGAGCCGCCCCCCGCCCGGCAGTACCTGCCCCACGAGGTCGTAGTCCAGCTCCTCCGCAATGGCTCTGGCCGCGTCGGGACCGGCAGGGATCTCCGCCGCCCACTCGTTGAGGAAGAGCCTCTCGGCGCTGCCTCCTCGGGGCAGGCTCCAGACTGCCAAAAGCACGGCCAGGGCCGCGCACGGGGCGGCCCAGCGCAGCCCGGCCATGGCCGCGGGAGGGATGCGAGATGCGGGATGCGGGCGGGCTGCGGCGCCGCGTTGCTACGCGATGGCGGGGAGCGGATCCCTGCCTGCCTGCCGGCGCGGCTGCCCGAGGCTCCTAGACCCTCCGGAGCCGGAATGGAAATGAGTGTTTACACGTCAAAACGACGACAGCCATCCTGACGTCAAGTGTACCTGGCCCCCGAGCCGGGGGGGGTGATTCCCGGGAGGGGCGCGGAAACCAGTGGGAAAGGGCAGGAGGGGCGGGGGCGAAGCCTGGCGGGTCCCGGGGGACGGGAGGCGGGGGCGGGATGCAAGGTGATAGAGGGGGAGGCGGAGGCTCGGCGGGACGGGGGTTGACGGCGTCTGGTGCCCGCGGGGAGGGGTGCGGCTGCCCGAACGCAGAGGCTGGGGCTCGGTGCCGTTGTAGGGTCCTATCCATTACTGTAGGTTATCGGTAGGACCGACTCCGAGCCGAAGCAGAAGCAGGAGCGTGTACCCCGCCCGCCCCTCGCACCCATCCCGTCGCCAGCTGGGGTTCTCTCCCAGCCCCGCGTCTCCCCTCGCCTGGGTGCGAGGGTAAAGCACGGGGGAATACAGCATTTTGTATGCAGTAAAGCTCGTAACCCGGGATCCACTGGGAGGCACAGCTTGATTAACACGCGCCGACCCCAGACACCTCCGACACACCACAGATACGCTGCTTTAATGAGCCCCGCTGCCCACCCTGATGATGTAGCAAATACAGTTATCCTGAAGTACACTTACTCATTTTGAACAATTACTCATTTAAAAATAATTTCAAACTATATATGTATATATACTTAATCACATCCAGTGGTCTGCATGTTGCATTTTTCTCAGCAAATACTTCAATTTCTCAAAACTTATTTCCATTTGCATGTGCATTTCCACAGCTCCTTCTGTTTTATTTAACCTTCCATCTACCATTTCACTGTTTATCTCTGCATATTAGAAAATGCCTCTAAACGTTTCCTAATGTTTTCTAAATGCTCTTTCCTTTGCCTCTGAAAATGAACTTTTTAGCAGCTTCAGTATATAGTTCACTATATTTCATTGCTTGACTCTTCCAACTTCTAAACCGTAAATTTTAATAGGCTGCTTTTACATCTGTGCTTCAATACTGTTTTCCTTTTGTTTATTACAGACTGATAGATATGCCTACCCTACTCCTCACTGGCTTCTGAAAATGGGAAGATAACCAAAAACATAAATATGAGACAATGAGGAAAGGAAAACATTGTGCAAGACCAGTGTTTCAGTGTCTGACATCTCAGCCTCAGACATCATTTTGCCAAGGTTCTGAGAATCTCCAGTCCCCTTAAGGATGTGTCCCCATAAGGACCATGGGATTGTATCCACTGCTGCCACTAAGTAGGAGCCCAAAACAATAGGAATCTGAATGGATCTAGAGGGGGGAAAAGGATGAGTGTGTAGTAAGTGTACCAGAAACCCAAGAGAATATCAATAAATATTGTTATAGAACTGAATGCTGATAAAATGGCACTACAGCAGCATCCTGGTGTTCACCCAAACTCACTTTCTGCAACATGGTGAAACAACAGATCAAGGTTTGTCAAAACCAAGCCAGCAACCAGGGCATGTGGTTTCTGCTCATTTTAATTTACTTTATTCTCTGAATGATTTTGTCAGTGTTCACTGCCAAAAATGCATTTTCTTCACTTTCTCGGACAGATGCCTTAAAGATCCCTCTGTTCTATTCTTACCACTGTTTTTGAGGCTTTCTTTAAATGTGGTCATGTCACCAAGCAATTTCTGGTTCCATGGGTTTTTTTCCTGTGAAGTTATAGCCCCACTGTTCTACTCAAAACACAAAGGAATTTTTACCTCTCATTTCTAATCACTGAGACTACAACTTGGCTTGACTTTTACAGCTGGTGTTAAGGACCAGTGCAGAAACATTATCTCCATACAGAAATGAAATGAAAGTCACATGTATGTATAATGACAATAGATATCCTCAAACCTTTAAAGAGGTGTTAGAACATCTGCATCCCTAAGAGTGTTTTGAAAATCTAGGTACTCTTTTCTGAATTATTAATTCATTCACATGTTTTTGTTCATTGGGATATCCTTCTGTGCAGGAAGGTGGACTGTGTACAGGGTTCTGAGCTGTGATGGAGAATGAGCTCTGTGCTACATGGACTTGGTTATCCTATCCATTAAGGAAAGATGCTGTCCAACCCACTACATTCGCATTTAAAAATAGCACAATAAATAATAGTACAAAAAAAAAAAAAAAAAAAAAAAAAAGCTCAGCAGCATCAGGTGCAGTCAAAGATAATTGTTTCATGCTTCATAAACAATTTAGGTTTGTTGTTTATTAGTGAAAGTTTTATTTCACCCCCTAATGCACCCAGTGGCATTCTGCTTGAGTGTAAAATCAGAAACAAACATGAGACCAACTACAAAAATATTATTTCTCATTTGTAACTTCAGTTTAACATGATATTCAAGAGAGTTTCACATTCCTTTAAGGACCTCTTTGTTTCTGGTGCAGAACTGCTAGTAAAGCAGCTCTTGAGGTTTTTTCAGTATGTGGTATCTCAGCGGGAATCATTGCATTTCCCAAGCTGAAATGTCTTCTTGAAGACCAAGCACAAAATGTTCCCTTGCACATAGGTAAGGTATCTATCAATATAGAGTATAATACTGAAGATTGAATCCTAACTCACAAGGACTAGGAGTTTAACCAAGTGGATTTCTCTTCCTTCTTGTCAAAAGACATATAAAGGTTCCAGGCTATCGGTGTGGCTTTGTACCTGCATTTCTGATCCTTCAATGACTTGTCCATGAAAAAGGGAGACAGAGAGGTTTTGAAAAGCCAAGTACTTACACACAACACCCTATTTCCTTCCTTGTTAGTAGAGATAACACATTTGAAACTACTGATCCTTACTTAAGGCTTAAGTCTGTAATCTTGAGCCTTGTTCTGCTTGACTGCTGTGGCATGTCTCCAGATGCCCATTCCTGACTGCTGAGGCTGAGGCTGGTGTGAGGATCACTCCCTGCACCTGGTAGCATGTGTCTTCACCACTTCCACTCTGACCACAAATCTGTCCCATCAGACAGAACTGTGCAGGGGGCAAAATCTGCAGGGGAATATGCAGGGGAAGGATGGGGAGTTCAGAAGCTTCACCACCTCTGAATGGTAGCCAGAACCCTGAGAAATGTGTGGATTACAGGGTGAGAACCTCAGGCACAAAACCCTGAAACTCATGAAGTGAGAAAGCTGTCACTGAAATGAAAGCACCGCAGGAAGTTATAAAGTGAGAACATTACATTTCTTCTTCTTTATAAGCCTTGTAGAAGAGAAACCATTGTCTTTCTTGATGAGGCAAAGAAGGAAAGGGCAGAGATAAACAGTAACAGGGCATAAGAAAAACAAAAAAAAAAAATAATTTTATCAGCAGAAAATTCAGAAGTTTTCAGGGGAATGCTATTATTTTATCCTCCTATTGTTTTGCAGGCATATTTTTGATAAAGAATAAAAGAGTGATGCAGAGGCAGAGACAGAGACCTGCTTGAGGGAACAGATCAAGGCACGGGGATCAACCATCAACCAAGGGGTTTGGCTACTGTATATCACCAGCCTTCGCCATTTAAGAGTAACTCTCAGGGTGTTCTGCCACTTTTCTTTCTCCAAGTGCATTAATCTAGGAGAAAAAGACATTGCTGAAAATCTGTTGAATAAAGCGGCCACTGATATTTCTTCCTGCATGTCATTACAAAATCTCCCTGTTATTGACACTGCAAGACCAGTAGGTCTTATACAGATGTCAGGAGCTAAATGCTTTTGCAAGACAAAACTTCATGTTGCAAAGTATAAAACCAACCAGCTACACAGGTGTCCATATTATTTTATTGATTGCATTTATTTATTAATTGATTCTATCTGGAAAGTCCAATTTGAGAATGTTAACATCATTCAAATGGGAATTTGTTTTACATGTAACTTTAATTCGCTAAGTCAGGGTATCGTGTTTTAAAATGAGAATAGCTGGAAAAGCAGTGGATGTGGTGGTTGCTGTAGTTTAATAACTTAAATACTATAAAAGGCTGTGCTGTTTTTATTTAACTTGGCTGTGGACCAAAGAACACCCTTGAAACCCACTATTTTTCAGTAACACTATTTCTTTTTCTGCAGGAGACAACACTACAAAGTGACCAAAGGATGATATAAAAGAAGCCATATGTGTAGGCAATTCCAGAGAATAGGGAAAACAACTATTTTTCCATCGATTACTGCCTGCAAACTTGTGGGGCATGTTTACTTTGGGGGCATTACATTTGCTTGGGTAATGGCGCATGACACATCTTTACAGCAGGCAAATGCTAGGAACAGCTGATCTTGTCTGTACAAATGAAAGGCAAACAAGCCCTCTTAGGCATATGTGAAGTTAAACAGAGACCTAATGACACCAGGAATTGCTCGTTGCAGGATTCAAAGCCAGCAGGACGTAGCTAGTGAACAACCATCCATTTCTAGCAATCTGGCTTGTTCTGGGTTACCCTTCAGCTACTCTACCAATATTTGTAGAGCTCTTTCTCTTCCAAACAAATCACAGCAACTTTTGCTGAAATACTTGATTGTGAAAAATTCCTTATGTCCACTTGCAAGAACCACTTCAAAGCTTGCATTCCATGTAAAGAAAAGTTGACCTATTTAGCAGGAGGCACTTGGTGAATGATGTCCCAGGTCGGACTTGCCTACCAGCCAAGTGCCTGGACCACAGTGAAAAAGCCTTCCCCCTCCCTCTCCCTCCTCGAACAGACCGAAAAGACTATACAAAATTAAGAGAACCCAAACCAAATGAATTCCAAGTAACACACATTTATATATATAAATAGAATTATATACCAGATATCACTCACAGGGAGCCCCCCAAAAGAGAAAAGGAAAGGGAAAGGAAAAAGGGAAAAAAGGGAAAAAAGGGATAAAAAGCAAACACTTCCCTCAAGATAGCAGAAAAACTGCACCAACAACCACTGTCACTATCTGCTTCTCCAGGCCAACCATGTGCACCAGACCTCACTACTTTGCCCAAGTAGAATGACAGCAAAGAACTTTCGCCTTCAGTCCGCTGGAAGAAAGAGGGCAAGAGCTTCCTTTCCCTTCTTATTTATACTCTTGTTTACATAAAAATCGTATGGAATACTGGGAACATGGCCTTGGTTCCTTGGTTACAACCTGGTCACCAAGGAAGGCCTGGACTCAAAACTACTACACTGTATCTCCCGTCTTATAGTTGCAAGAGACAGCGCTGGGTTCACCATGCCTTATACAAGTCTGGGAAGGGTTGTGCAGATGAGTGGGGCAGATGCTGCAGGCTCTAAACAGTCAGGAAAACTAGCCCTAGCCACACACACTGGGATTACTGAATTTAGGGTGGAACCTGAGCTCAGCTCCTTGACTTCTTTTACTGTTCAATTCCATATGGTGTCTGCCAGTTCTCCTAAGAACTATTTCCTCTGTCATTTACAAAAGTAGCAGCTTCACAGGTCACTCGGTGCTTCATTCCCAAAGAGCCACACAAGAAGGAGAAAAGTGTGTGTCTTCAAAGCACTCTGCCAATCACCTCTCTTAGACCAAACAATCACAGAAGTTTATTCCTCCTGCCTCGAAAAAGACATGTTGGGATTTGCCCAGCTACCACTGCTGAGTGCAGGCAAGAGCAATCTTCCAGCCTTTCCTCTAAAAAAAGACAAGTCAGGAAGATCGCAGTGTCATGGCACTGGGGAGACACGAGAGAGGACCTTGCAGGGCAAACAAAGCTGGCTGTATAAGCAAAAAAATTCAGCTCCCAACAAGATAAAACTAATTCCACTGACAGTGGAAAATATTTGGTGGGTGTCTCAGGGTGTGACGAGGGTGTCTCAGCCCCTGCAGCCACATTCCCCAGCTGCCAAGATGCTACCTTTCATTGGTACTCAATAGGGACTATCTCCAGTGCAGCTTATAAACTTGTATAAACTTGTGGCCATTTCCTCTTTAGTGGTAAAGTTGTATTTCTTACAAGTAAGAAATACAAAATTTTATTTCTTACAATACACTTCTGGAATTGGATTCTTTTTTTTTCCCATTTGTCTCTCACACAAGACAGAGCAGTCACTACGTGTGAACCTGTGTCCCTGGTTCCCATGGTGGGTTTGCAGGTACTTGGACATTTGTGCATTGTTCAGATGGCATCACTGACTTCCCTCTGACAATTTGGCTGCTGCCTGGGCACCATTCCCTAACAGTAACCGAAAGGGATCATTCCCCTAGAATGTTCAGAAACCCTATTGAGAAGGTGTAGAGCAACTGCTTATCATTCTGTTGGCACTGCCTCTGCTACCTAGACCTGTCTGGCAAATAAACAAATAAACAAACAAAATCCCAAAACAAAACAAAACAAAACAAAAGCATTTTTATCAACTGAAAGTGTTCAGGGATGAGTTAAATTGCAGAAAGACACACCATTTGTTATGATACACAGAAAGCTTAGATATTACCTGAATGACAGGCTCGGAAGGGTCATGCAGATGAATGGGGCTCTTCCTCAGGAACTCATCCTATCACTATTCGGAAAAGACAAATTCCACCTGAAGGGTTTTACTGATGGCAATAGAAAGAGGCACTATTGAGGTTCATATCTTCATATCTCTGCCTGAGAGTAGAGGTGATCAAGAAATGGGAATATTTTAAGGGAACACTTTATCACCTTGTGTCAGGGAATGTTGGTATTTTTTGATCTGTGTTTGGCCCAGCCACTTGTGGAAGTTTTGTTCTTTGCCTGTCAAGTTCACTGATAAACGGGAGCTTCGTCCTTGGAGAGAGAGTTTCTTGTGTAAGCTGTTTTAATTGGTGCTCTATGATCAGCTCGTTGTCTGTAGAGGACATTTGAAAGAGAAACTGCAGAGGAGAAGATGAAGTAAAGCCCCCAGACCCAAACAGATAAGACCCCTTGAATGAAACAGTGTGAGTGCGAGGGGAATCCCCAAGTTCTCCCGCATGTGCTGAAGGGGTGCACTCACATAACGGGGGGAGGGACTGAAGGCCTCTGGCTGGGCGGTGCTGCCACACCAGCCCAGGGAGACATCACCGGCTAATTGGATAAAAAATGCAGGTGGCTCGTGCTCGGGGCACTCAAGCTTCACAGGAAGGACAACGTTGCTTCTGCGGGGACGCTCGCTGTCTTTGTGAGCCTGCAGCCTCCTCTATGGGGAATTCTGGTTATCCTGGGGTCGGTAAGACAACCTCGTAAAACACACCTGCATGGGTGAGGGTTTCACTGAGGGCTTAGTTCACTCCCCTCCTTTCCTGTCTCTTGGGTTCCCGTTTACTTGGCCACTTTTGTAATAAATATTGGGCTTATTGCTGAGTTCTCAGCAGCATCTTGGCTTTCAATCTCGGCATCCTTCGAACTCACCTTGCTCAACACCTTTATCTGCATAGATAGAAAACCTGACATTTTAAAATTCTGCATATTTGGGGTTTGCCTCTAGTACTATTTACTCACAGGAAGGACTTTATTGCCCTCACTAACAAGCTTTTCAATAAATCCCTAGAAGACGACCAATAACTTCATAAACTCATGACTTATTTTAAGAACAGCTGTACTGGGTTGATGAAAACATTTCTGAGAATTCAAAATTACCACTTTGGTTATGCATTTATGTTAAAGGGGGTGTTTTTGTAGAAGTCTTTTTAGAAGACTAAGTACGTGGATTAATTATTTTAAATGGCTCTTGTACAGTGTTCTTCCTCTTCATCTTCCATTTCAAGTAGGATGAAACCCAGGAGAGAGTGGAATGAACTAAGAGCATGAATACATGAGAGGAGAGTAAAAATACATGGGAAAACAGAGTAAAGCCTTCACAGAGCCACGTAAAACCTATATTTAAAAGATGTCAAGTTGTTCTGTCTTTTTTTTTTTTTTTTTAACTTATGGATGAGTACCAAGAAATTACAATAAATGGCAACTTTAGATTAAAATTCCAGAAAATTTTTCTTGTGTGAGGAAAGGGTAATCTTGCTGGAGAAAACTCAGAGAAACAACATTACCAATGCTCCCTACCAAAGCCACTCTTGGGCCCATAATATGCACACAGGAGGGAAAATAATCTGAGAACGGAATAGGATCATAGGAAGATTGAGGTTGGAAAAGACCCTTAAGTTCAAGTCCAACCCAGCCACTGCCAAACCCACCACTAAACCATGTCCCTAAAGACCCTGTCAACATATCTACACACTCAATTAAATCCCTCCAGGGATGGTGACCACAACACTGACCAGGCAGCCCATTCCAGTGCTTTGACAAACCTTTCTAGGCAAGTAATGGTTGACAACAGATGGTCATAGAGGGAGGTGCAGAGAGGGAGGTGGTGTCTGTACCCTACCAAGTCCCTTCCGGTCATTACCACAAGAACCATGGGGTGTGTGGAATCCTGTGACTTTCACTGCCACCTTCCCAGGGCAATTCTTTGTGTTCCACCTGACCAAGTGGGATGGTGCACTTCTGAGGCTTTGTCAAAGTCAGAGGTCACCTCACCGGGAGATGCACCAACCCTCTCCAAAACTTGCCTAAAATTGGGCTGATTTGTTCAAACAGCAGAAAATTCCTCCCCTTGTTTCACTGAACACTGGCTTGTATTTTGGTCAATGAAGAATAAGTTTAACCATTCTTAAACTAAAATTAAAATGTCCCCATGTTGGTTTGGCCAATACAGCAACAGGCTGTGGAGAAGCAAGGCTTGTGCCTGCATCTTGGTGCTCCTTGGGGCAGAATCTCAAGTGTCTGTGCTATACATCCTGCCCTGCACAGGACCATCCTCAGGAGTCACACTATGTGCTGTATGTTAAGTTCCGTCTCTCTCTGTGGTTGTGTTGACATCAATTTGGGTAAAATGTTGCTCTAGATTTGATTTCCCCTCCAAAATCATAGAATCGTAGAACTGTAGAAACGCAGAAGCATCAAGTCATAGCATCCTGGAGTTATAGAATCTCTGGATGGTTTGGGTTGGAAGGGACCTTCCAACCCAAGGGATCATCCAGTTCCCGTCTGCCTGCCACTGGCAGTCATATCTTCCACTAGAGCAGACTGGTCAAAGTCCTGTCCAACCTGACCTTCAGTATTTTTCAGACAATCTGTGCCAGTGCCTCACCAGCTTCACAATGAAGAATTCCTTTAAATGTGTATTTCTCTTAAAACAAGTGTTTGTCTAAAACAGGGAAACTCTATGGTTGTGCCATTTGCACAACAATCCTGCCTGCTTTTCATCTTGTGGGGCCCCAGGGACTGCCCACATTCATGGGTCTGAGGCCAGAGGGGAGGACAGAAACCCCCATCGACAATGTCTGGGAATACAGCAGCAAGGGTGCTAGCAGTTTTTTGAGATTGTGTGGCCCCTCCCCTGCTGCTGGTACTCCAACACATCCAGAAGTGTTACCCCGACATCATCCACAGATTTTGCTACTGCATTCAGCAAAGGGCCAGGGCAGTGCCAGGCTTAAGGTCTCTGCTCAAGGCCATTGAGTTATTGTGAATTCATTTTTGTCTGCTGCACTCCTGTGACATAAAGAAGTGCTTGATCCTGGGCCTTTTTTTTCCCTGTGAGGACTCACTGTGCTCTGTCAGAGCAATGATGGTTCTATGATTTCCTCTTCCCTTTGATCCGAGCTAGATGAGAATAAAGGCTCCTTACTTGCTGTATTAATAAGGGGGTTGGAAAACAAGGCACAAGTAGGAAGGATGAAAAAAAAAATTGCATTTAAGAAAGCAGATGCCCTGAAGGCAAGTTTTTTCATGTCAGAACACTTGTTGGCTGCTTGTTTTCAGTGTTTCAATTTAAACAATATACGAAAGGCAGTGGCCTGAATCCTCTCAGTTTGAGCCTTGGGGAGATCAAGGGAAGTGCCACAGCTGCTGCTGCACTTTGCTACTAAGCATATCTCAAGATGCTCGTTTGAATTTATTTTTAGAGATGGAAACCTTTGCTCTTCTATGATACGCAGCATTGCTGCACCAGGAAGGCTGTCAGAAGAAATTCAGTTTCTATGCTCCCTTTTCCTATGACCTTATCATCTACAGCTCTGAGCTCTGATCAACATTTCCAGCTAAACCTTATTCTATAGATTGTCTTGATGTTTTTTTAAGCACTGACGCCACTCATGAAATTTCAGAAAAATAAAATAATTAGTGCTGCTTGTAAGTAACTTTTAAGGAAATGTCATCTGCTTTGCATTCAGCATGTGCTCAAGCAGTGTTCTTCAAGTGCTTGAAATTTCATCTCCAGATTCCTGTGGAGGAACAGGTCACATGCAAGCTGTGTCATGACTCAAGTGGCATCAGAAAATTATAGATATCAGAAACCTTCAGTCTGTGTTAAATATGGAAGACTAAAATTACCACTGAAAAAAATAAAGTGAAGTGAGATATCTGGAAAGAGCTTTGTGCTAGTGGAGGATACTTACGTCACTGATTTTGGGAAGTGTGTTTATCAGAAATTTTGGTAATAGCTCTGATCTCAGATGTCATCTGCCCTTACAAAGTAGTTAGAAGTTGTCCTCCTCCCGTTCCTAGGGGTAAACAGCGCCTCTGAGCCCTTTTGTTTTGCAAGCTGGTTGACTTCTTTTTGAGAGGAAAAGTGTGAGTGAAGGAATCAGGGCAGTGTTGGCCAACCATCCACAGGACATAGGGTCACTGCCAACATCTCCATTGCCCTATTGGGACCACTGGCCTGGGAGAGCAGCTGCTGGCAGACAATCAGCTTCCACTGCTGGATTCATAAAAATGCTGTATCATTCTTCTCAAATGTTGCAGTGGTCCTGTGGTCCTCCATGTATGTTTGAAAATTATAGAACTAGATAAAAATAACGATCCCAACATGAAGGGAAAAGAAAAATAACTAAGCTAAGCAAGGTGCCAATGAGCCAAGATTCCTTTGAAATCAGTTGCATGCTTCAAAGGAGAGATATCTGACTGTATACTTTCTGCCTAATTGATGCAGCTGGCCCATTTCAGGCAGGCTACCTTTCCACTGCTTGTTCCCCCTTGAGAGAAGCAACAGCTTGTTCTTAGGTGAAGCATTTCTCTTGATCGCTGTAGTGCTCTCATGCTAATTGCAGCTATCTCATTTCAAATGTCTTCTTGTCTCACCAATTAGAATTCAGCCCGGGGTTAGATTCCTGTCCTCTTTGCTCCCCGCTAGGGAGTTAGAGGCTTGCAATCACAGCTTGAGCCTTGTTCCCTGTTCCCTGAGCTGACAGGTTGGTTCACAGGGACTGATGAAGGTGGGAGATATTCTTTGTGCGAGGTCCCTATCAGCAAACTCAAGACACAGCCTACAGATATGCACCCGCCTGTGCTACAGCTGACAGGCTGTGCCTTAGTAGCTGCTCAGTGTTACAGAGCCCTCCAGCTCTCTAATTCAAAAAGGGAAAAAAAGAAAAGAAAAGAAAAAAGAAAGAAGGGAAGCTTTCTGCATACTAAAGACCCTCCAGTTCTCTCAGAGCAGATGAAGACATGTTTCTAGCTGTTCCCCAGGGACAGAGAGCAAAAGTGTTGCCAGACATGGCCATGGGAGCAGATCTTTCCTAAAGTCGCCAGGAGGTCATGCCTTGGGTACTTGAAGGTGGAAGGGTTTTTCTTTGTTTGGGCTTCATCCCACGGAGCTGCTGGTACCCACAGCAAGAGACCTCTTGTGGGCAGAGGTGCTGGGCTGCATTCTTGAGGGGGCTCAGCCACCGTATGAATCCAAGGGGAATGATCCCAGAATGAAATTAGAGAGAGAGTAAGCCAACGTAAAGATCAAGGTTCCCATATAAACTATATTGGCTTGATTCTTGTACTCATCCCTCACTCCCCACTGATTCCAGGGATTTGTTCCTGATTTACAGTGGTGCAAAGGAAAGGAGCCCTGGGTGCTCCCACATTAATGGCAATGCCACTGATAATGGTTCACAGAATTGGACATGAGTGATAGAGACTGGGCATGGCCTCCTAGGGTCTGAAAAAAAGCTCAAATGCCCTGACTCCAAGGACTGGTAGGACAGAGCACACTTTAGGAAAATGATTACACATTCGTTTCAGTTCAGAGCTACATTTTTTCTTCCTCCCATATTTCCCCTTGGAGTCTGACTTGACAGGCCAGTTGTCTCATTGCAAGTCTGGATCATTTCTTTTTCTAAAAAAAACCCCAGAACAATTTATTTGAATACATATATGAAAGTTGCAAGACTTACATACAACCCCCACTGCCAAGAAAAAGGAAAAAAACCACCAACATTTGAAATGAATCCTTTTCATTGATGACAGAACTGTGCTTAGTATTCAGGACACTCCATCTGAATACATTGAGTAAATTATATGTGCCAAACTATTCAGGCATCGCCTGACTACAAGATTTACTCACATAAGCAGCCACAGAAACGACATAATAAGGAACCTTCAGCATCCTTCCAGAATGCAGATATCCTAGCTGGGGAGCCAGCCTGACAATACAGCTAGTGCTCCAAAAGAGGAGGGATCCACTTCTCCTTTAGGTACTCAATGGGACTCCAAAATCTGGCATTCAAGGCAGATCTGGTGTTTCCTGCCTATACAAAGCAGGTAACCCATCTCTTTTCCTTTGTCACTTCATTTTTTCCTTTATCCCACCTTTTTTTTTTCTACTAAAACAGGCTGTAGATGATTAAGCTGGATCTGTCAGGAGGTCTGAGTGTGTGCATCTTTTCCACAGAGCTGGTATATGGAAGCTGGACCAGTTGGATGAATGTACAAACCCCCATAGGGGCACTTCAGATCCACGGTCATGAAAATAAAATACACCATGCAGTGGCTATCAAAGGGACAAAAGAAAAAACAATGTTTTCAAGTGGCTTTCACAAAAAAATATCCAGCAAAACCCTGCCTGAAAGATTTTGATTGCATTTCTGATTAGAGCTGATAATCTTCTCTGAAGTGTTTTTCCAGCTCCCAGGTGTGTGAGAACACTGACAGATTTTCCATCTCTGATAAGTGTCCAACACAAGTCATCCCAAACAGAGACTGAGGCTTGCTTTGAAGTGTCAAGTCTCTTTAAACTGAAATCAGACTGAATGAGGGATTGGATCTGTTTCTTGATGATGATCTGAAGCAGCCACTACACACACATTGCCTACCAGAAACTCCACAGGCCTGGCGGCTGTTTTCATATCCTGTGTTGCACATACTCTATTAAACCACATCTTCCCTTCTGTAATGTTGCACTTGCATGTAGCTTTGAAGAAGGCTGAAAACCTGGACATGAAGACAAACCTGGAAGCAGCCAGGTCCCTGCCTGTGTCTACCACCTGAGCTTCTTGCCTCCTTCCTCTCCTCCAGCTGGTCCCAGGGTGCTAAAGAGAAGCCCACCATTAGCAGTCAGTTGGGAGATGGATGCCAAGGAGAACAAAAGAGCAAGTAGACAGGGTATCCAGTGTGTTCTGATTCAGAGGAAAGGTCCAGACACAGACAGCTGGTCATGACCAAAGGTGGGTGAAGCACCACATCTTTGCTATTAGCAAAGCAGCTCAACGGAGAGGACCCAAACAGAAAGCATTGGGTGATGAGTCCTTTGTGTGGTGTGGCCCACAGTGTCCAGGAACCATCACCTCACCCATATGAAATGTGTACAAAGGACAGCGATAAAAAGCAGGTGAAGGCAGCTTGGAAACAGGGATAAATAATCCTGGAGTGGGGAGAGCACAACAGGGTTTGTGCTGCAGGTGATGGCAAGTCTAGTGAAGGCTGAGAGATCTGGGGGTGTTGTCTAAGCTCCAGAGAGCCCTTAGAAACCCTTCCAGGGCCTAAAGGGGTGCCAGGAGAGCTGGAGAGGGACTTGGGACAAGGATGCAGAGTGAAAGGACCAGAAGGAATGGCTCCAAACTGACAGAGGACAGGGTTAGATGGGATATTGGGAGGAAATTTTTTACTCTGATGGTGGTGAGGCTCTGGCACAGGTTGCCCAGAGAAGCTGTGGCTGCCCCATTCCTGGAAGTGTTCAAGGCCAGGCTGGATGAAGCTTTGAGGAACCTGGTCTAGTGAAAGGTATCCCTGCCCATGGTGGAGGTTTGAAACTAGATGGTCTTTAAGGACCCTTGCAATCCAAAACATGCTGTGATTCCATGATTCTGTAAGTTTGCATCTTTGTTTTGCCTCAGGCAACAGAAGCTACAGAGCATTAGATCTGGTCCCAGATGATGGGTAAGGAGAGTACGAACCTTATTTATATATAAACTCTCTGCCTAGGCTGTGCATAATGTTTTTGTATTTACTGAAGCATGATTTTGGTGAGATTTGCCACCCTGCAGGGAAGCAAAGACTAAAGCTGAGATCATTAATCCCTAATACTAAATAGATGCAGCTTGTTAGTTTGCATTTCACCATGTAATTATCACTGCCATGAAACATTCTCAGAAATGCTGGGCTGCAATTCTGCTGCACATCCAACCTGAAAAGCTGGCAGGAGAGGATGTCTAGACGGGACAGAGGCCAATGACGTGATGCTGTGAGTGATGCTCCCTCATTTGTGAGGTGAAAGCTCAGCCAAAGACATTTTCTTCAGAAGCCTCCTTCATGTCTGTGTCAGTGAGAAAACACTGTCAGCAGCTTTGAAATTAACTGCAGATTGGGGCAATTAATCTGAATTTAAACATAATGTGTTCAAGGGTTTCATATGCAATTAATGATCCTAAATCTAATCTTCCCAAATGAAGTCCCAGTCAATCCCTGTGGGATCCCCAGATATAACCTCCCCTTCCTGGGTCCTTGACTGTAGCACCTGGGTCTGATTCTGTTGATCTTCTTGTACAGACTCATTTGCTCATGGATTCATCACACCCACCCTGAGAAGTGTATGACAACACGATACACAGTCTACCCTCTCCCCCACCTTCATCTCCTTAATTGCTCTGTTCAGAGCACTCATTCGGTTTAGAGCTAAAATGCTAAAATGCTTTGTGCGGGTTCTTATTAAAATCTGTGTCTTGAAAGATGGTGACAGTTCCAACCCGCAGGATGGATCCCCTACTGAACAGACACAACCCAGGCAACTTGCACTGTCTGCTCACAGAAGCGTGAAGATGGGTTCACACTTGCTGGGAAGTGACAGTCACTTGATTGGAAGGGGAATCAGCCCCTGTGCCATCAACAAGTAACCAACCAAAATTGTCTTCAGCCACAAAGGTTTTGCGAAACTACCACAGGGCTCTGCAGGGGATCAGTGAACATGTTCGGAAAAATAAGCCTCTGCTTGTCCCTGGCCAGGAGTAATGAAGAGAGCTGTGCTGGCCACAGCAGGACCACAGGATGGATGTGGCAGCAGTCACCAGTGGGTGCAGGGGTGGTAGGGTGTCTGGGTGAAGTTTTGAGATGTGACAGGGGCGTAGACATGAATTCAAAGCCTGGCATGACCAGTCAGGCTGCGGGTGACTGGTCCCCAGTACTGGTGACTGTGGAGCTGCTGGCTTTGCTGTGCACCTGCTCCTCTCAGTCTCCTGCAGCAGAGAGATCATCTCTTGACGCAGATACTCTGAGTATTGCCTTGCCTCATCCAGTCAGTGTGTTAACAGAGCAAATCCAGAGTAGTTTTCATTCCTCATATTCTTTAGAAGTCAGTTTTCAAGCACTGAAATACCTTACTTCGCATGTTCTCAATTTTTCCACTTGGAGCAAGTAATCTTTGCCCTCCAAAGGAAGGAGAAGGTGGTTAATTACTGATAAACAGCAATCTACCTTGCTCAGAGCTTTAACACCCTATGCTCTAGTGTACACTTTGCTGATACTAAATGAAAGTGAATGTCCAGAAAACAGTAGCAATAGGTTGGGGGGAAGGGGGAAGTATTTGTATCTACTGAAAGAGTTCAGAGATTATTTAATTTGCAGAAGACACACCATTTGTTATGATACACAGAAAGCTTAGATATAACCTGAATGACAGGTTACATTTACTTGGGCAAGCAAATTTTGTAAGTTCCCCTCCCAGTTTACTGAGGCAAAGTGGCGGAGGAGGGGGATGAGACCTGGTGTACAGCTACTCATAGAGTTCACTGCTACAGCTTCTTGACAAGGGAGAGAAAGTCAGAGACTTGAGTCAAATCAGGCCTGAGATGACTTCAGTCTCTCAAGCCACTCTCACAGACCCCTCCCTCTGCCACAGTGAGCAGTGGGACACAGGAACCATGGACAAGGCCTGGTTGGTGACACACATAGGGCAAGACTGTGGGCTTTCCTTTGCTGAACATAGATCCAGCTTGGATCATTATTTGCATCCCAATTTCTAGGATTTCATTCAAAAACTTTTCTAAGGTTTATTGAGGGCAGGAGGTAAAATGATATAGATATGCAAAGTCCCACCTCTCTCTGATCATATTGACATCATTTTGTGCAAAGTGTGGCCCTAGATTTGATTTCCCCTTCCAAAATTACAGAACTGTAGAACTGTGGAAGCACAGAAGCATCAAGTCACAGCATCCTGGAATTATAGAATCACTGGATGGTTTGGGTTGGAACGGATCTTAAAGATCATCCAGTTCACCTCTGCCTGCCACTGGCAGTTACACCTTCCACTAGTGCAGGTTGGTCAAAGCCCTGTCCAACCTGACCTTCAGTGTTTCCAGAAGGGGGTTATCCACAGCTTCTCTGGACAACCTTCGGTAGTGCCTCACCACTCCCATTGTAAAAAAGTTCTTCCTTATTACCAATCTAAATCAACCAACCCTCAGGGTTTTTTAGCAGGTTATGTTAGCAGCACACTGGGACAGCACAGCATCCTGATGGCTGTGATGGACAGCCATCACCTTGTGCAAATCCCTTCGTCATCATCACAATCTGGTGCTGAAGAGGATGTACATAGAACTGCATTCAGATAATAGGAAATACCTTTTTAAGAGATGCATCTGCTTGCCCCGTCTTGTGAAATGAAAACATCGAAGAAGGAAATCTGCTGCTGCATGACTCAGGGGCAATCTGTCAGGTATTTATGTCCATCCCTGCCAGCCCCTCTCCCCCCAGCTACCAAAGGCTACCTGCTTCAAGCTGCTGTGTGATGTTCTGGAGAGCCTGCATGTCACCATCATGATATAATCTCCTTCTGAAGATTTAATTAGCACTGTGAAAGAACTGACCTTTCTCAAGATTTTATTTTTCCCACTATGCTAAAAATATCCCAGTGAATATGTCAATAGTATCCTTGATGCACAAAGCACTTCAATGCCCTGTTGTAAAGGAAGAAAGATTTTAAAATTATGATTGTTACAGAGAATGAGAAAAAGAAGATTTTTAAATACCCTTTAAAACAGCATTATTTGGAATCAAAGTTATTGTGAATGTCCTAGGCAAAAGAAAGGGCCATAGAAACAGCACTCACGTTTCTCATGATGCATTTTATAGCAATCCTAGTAATAGATATTTCAGAGCATTTTACAAAAGATCTGTATTTTTTAATCCATCATTCAAGAATAAAGAAGCAGGGAAAACTAAACTGATTTGCCCAAGCCCACCCCCTACACTGCCCTACACTGCCCATCTTGCTGGTTCTGTCCCCTAGGACACACCTGAAATATGCTTCTTTGTCATTTATTAATGTCATCTTTGCCTCCACTGCAAAAGCACTAAATGATGCTGCATAGTGTGATTGGTGTCTTTGCAGTGCAGCAACTACATATATATATATATATATATATCTCTGTATATAATAATGGCCAGTCTTCGCGAGCGAAGATCCGGGGAAGGTCTTTCCACCTCCCAGCCTGGGCACTGGATTTTTTAGGTGAGACACAGTGTGCGCGGAACTGAGCCCACCCTTTAATCCTAAGGTTCATCTGCCGGGGCCAAGCGAGCTTGGACGGTGGCAGCGAGGTCCTTAGGACGTAGGTGGGTTGCCTTTAAGGGCTAACGAGCTCCATCTGCCCGGGAGTGGCCCTGACCGGGAATCGAACCCGGGCCTCGTTGGTGACAGCGCCGCGCCCTTAACCACTAGACCACCAGGGGCTCCATATATGTATATACACACCAAAAAAAGTACTGTTTTAGAGTGTAGGCTATCTACATGCAATTTGTTGGCAATCCCACTGCATCTTGACAAGTGACAGTTTCTTGCTGGCAAACTTAACCTTCAAGATAAGTGAACTGTCAAGATAAGTGAAATATTCTGTATTTCTACACACAATAAAAAAACTTCTATACTCTTCAGATACCTGTTCCTGCTATTTTCTTATGAAAGAAAGTAGCAGGTGGGTGCTCCAGCTGGGACAAGACCCATTTCTACCCTCATAGTAGGTAGTGGGAAAGCCACCCTGAGCTCAGAAAGCTCAAATCTTCATCTTTGGCACGAACCAAACACCTCACCTCTAAAGTAAACATACATTTCAAAATGGGGATTTTTTTTTTTTAATGCATTTATGGAAATAGTACTAGGCAGTGCTAGTCTTCAGACACAACACTCTGCTCAGAAAAGTTGTCAAATTTTATGGTGAAACATGCTCAGATTTTCTCCTCCACCTTGTTTTTGGAATCTCTTAAATATCATGGTTCTTTCCAGGCAGTCTGGCTTGAAAAGGAAGTTGAGCTTCATCATGGACTCAACCCTGCAGCTGGAAAATAACATACACCTGGCCTTAATGCTACTAGTTGCTGTGCTGTACAGTGTCAGTGTGGCTGTGACCTGGTGCTTTGACTCCCTGGGTCTATAATAGCCAAGGACATGAAGAGATATGCACTGAACAAAATCTATAAACCTTGTGAGCACTCAGCCATGAGATCAATAAGGACCAGAGAAGTGCCCAGATGGACCATGTGCATTGGAAAAAACAAAAATGCCAAAGGGACTAAATGGTAGAAAAAGAAAGTGCATCCACACTTTCAGGGGGCAATTATGACTACTGGTAAATGGAAAAAAAAAAAAAAAAAGGTCAGAAGTCTGTGTCATGCCCACGTAAGTGACTTATACCAGCTTCACCTCAGTATCATAAAACTGACATTGAGCCTTCTCATTTGCCAGCAGCTATTTATAACGCCTTACTTTCCTCCTTTGGCATTGCTCAGGGAACAAAACAGCAGCACCACGACTGTAAAACAGCCCAAGCAATTTTGCCTTTTTTCTGTTACTGTTCAGGCTCCTCTGCCTCCTGAAGAGTTAAAAATGTTTGTGTTTTCAATGTTCTCAAAATGAATAACATTCTTCTGATTTTTGTAGGCATTTCGAGGTTCCATAGCAGTATATAGCAATGTCATGCAGCTGTTCATAACGAGCCTTGGTGACATTACAGCATCAAACTAAATAAGGATTTTAGCAGATATAAAAATTGGCTTTTGGTGCAGGTGCAGGACAAATGATAGTAGGACCAACAAGAAACGGAAACAACACGTGTTTTTTTTTCATGAAATTGTGGAGGTTTATTTAGTATGCAGTTCCATGAAATGGAAATACTTTTAATTTAAAATTAAAGTGGGAATTGATCTAGAATTTGCCCTTCAGTGCCTTCTTTGTGAATTGATAGCACACTGCAGGCTTGGAGGACCTGTAAAAGCAATTCATAATGATAACTGTCACCCAACAGCCATCACTTCCAGGGTGGCGCTGCAATTCCAAATGTAGCCTATCCAAAAATAGAAATATATGGTTACTCTAGCAAGGTACATAGTTACCATAGTTTCATTTATCTCCTGGGCTGTTGCTCAAAGTTTTTCTTGAAGGTAGAATTTAATACCAGAGTATGTAAAGCAGAGAAAAACCTTCATATGCAGGAAAAGTAACTGCCATGTAATGAAGAGAAGTCAAGGAGACTGACACAATGATGATTAGTCATTTTTCAGATATCCTTTGCATAGCCATTTTTCAATAAAATCTTTATTGTGCTACAGAGTGGAAACTCACAATCTTGAAGAAAGCATCTTGAAGTCATTTTTAAGAATGTTTAAAGAATAATTCACAAAATACAGCATTGAGGGGGCATAGTCATCTGTCCCTGATATGTCCTGCAGCCCTCTCTGACCAGTTGCCACTTAGAGGCATGTTTGGGGTTTTTTTTGTTTGTTTGTCTAAAAAAGGGGTTCTTGCTTACATTAAAAATGAATAGCAAGTAAGTTTCCCAATCAGTTTCATAGACAACTTAGCCACTTCTGTATCTGGGTCAAGTGAATGTGGGCTGTAACCTTCTCATCCAGGGGATGGGATGGGATGGGATGGGATGGGATGGGATGGGATGGGATGGGATGGGATGGGATGGGATGGGATGGGATGGGATGGGATGGGATGGGATGGGATGGGAGCCCTCATGCAGCGTTTAGTGACCTCTAGTGGAAGCACAACAGTTCCACATACGTCCAAAAGGCACACAAAGTTCCATGTCCAGAGGACACTCCACCTGTTACTCAAACCCTGGAACAATCCAGATGACCATGAGTACACAGTAGATGTCCACCCTTGCAGGGATTGTGTGTGCACAATATTCCTGCAGCGGATGTGGGTACAGGAGCTGATGCACCACCACTGCAGGATGGTGCCAGTGGCAGCTCAGATACCTCCTTCACCCCTCTAGGACACAAACATAGGCACACAGACCTCGACAGCCAAAAAGAGAACAGAGCTGGGAAACCTACACTCATGAGCACAAGCCTGTCTCTGGGTGAGCTTCCCTAGGCTGGGAGGTTGTGGACAAACAAACCTCAAAGACAATCCAGCTGGAAATTGCCATTTAAATCTCTTTTCATCAAATTTCCCTCCAGGACCTCCACAGTACCTGCTCCCATTTAACCAGCTAAAGGCAAAGCTCATCCTTGGTATTATTTCAAAGCCTTCCTGTAGTTAACCAAATGTGATGAATTTGCTATAGACCACCAAATCAGTGAAAACAAATTCCAGAAAAATGCGAGCACAAACAGAAGTCAATTAAATTGTACCAGAGGGGCACAGGAATGGCTGTACCTTGCACAAAGTGTTTAATCAGAAATCAGTTATTTTAGTGTGTGATCAATTTTAATTTCTTATTTCCATCCATGATGTCTTGGGTAAAGCTCTTGAAAGATTAAATACTCCCTACTTTTGAAATTATGATGAAATTATGATGAAATTATTTCTACCTTTTTTTACCATTATTTTACTGCTATAATTTTTTTTATTAGTTTAGAGTAGACCAGTTGTGCTTGTTTTCTCACACATATTCTTGGTTGACAGTAGAAGAAACCTTTTTTCTATCCCACAGGATTTTTTTTTTTTTTAATTAAATGCATTTTTGTTTCCTGAACGGATAGGAACACAGTGTCTGTGGGTTGCAGTTGTGAAACCATGTGCCTGGAAGGTAGGATGTCTGTATCAAAGTGCCTTACTTGCAAAGAACAAGACTAATTGTTCATTTTGCTCCAGAAGAGTAGCAGGGAAGTGACAGATGCTCAGAGCACACCACTACAGCCTGGGCAGCCACCTGCTTCAGCCAGGATGTGACCCACAGGCTCACGTGGGATCCGTCCTTGGATGATTTAATCAGCACCAAGAGCACTCTCCCACTGCAATGCCAGATCTGCCTTGTCACTCATCTCTGATTAAGAGTGAGTCACTTTCTCACTCTTCCCTGGCTCTTGTGCCTGCAGAATAATTTGAATTAAATATTTATAAAGAGCTCTGCATCGTCACATAGTTACTGTGAAGATCAAACATATTGGAAAAAGTGTGCAGTGTAGTGAGTGCACTCTGACGCTGTGGTTGTGTAATATCAGGTAATCCTATTGGAAAAGGGTTATTCATAAAAACCAAATTGTTTTAACTCCCCGTATCCAAGAGGATATAGTCAGTAACTCATTTAGATGGTCACTGCATTCCCTGGCTGCCCAAAATATCAGTAAAAAAGACATATGACTTCTCATATGGTGTGTAATAATAATTTTCTTATAAGCCATTTGTTAATGGTCAACAAGTCATATATCAATAAGTTATACTTTATTTGACTCCAAAAAAAGCTGCTCTGTGAATGTTACTTTCCCAACAAGCCTGAAGATCCTGTCACAAGGATGCTTTCACAACCAATCCCCCTGGCTCAGGGCTGTACGTATTCATGATATGGTGACAGGTTGCCAGAAGAAACTACTAATAACAGCCTGCATACTTCAAAATTCAAACATGGGTGGGTTTTTGTTTTCCCTTCCCTGTTCTCTTTTGGGGGTTTTCTGATTTATAGACTTTATTTGCTAAGTTATCTTAGGGTACAAAGTTTTTTCACACCTGTTAGAGAGTATATTGTTTATTACTTTATTGTACTTTATTATAATCTGCTATATAATCTGATTTTGGGTTCCAGGATTTTTGGATAAATGCTTTATCTGTCTGATAACACCAGCTCTCTCTGCTAGTACAGATACCAGATGCACTGCATACTTTCCTTTAAGGATTATTTGTGGTCAAAGGCTTTTTTCTTCCTAATAATGTTTTTATTATTTCACACAAACTACTAATACTTTTACTTTGTATGAGATGTGAGACCATTCAAGACCTTCTGAGAGCACAGTTAAGGGGGTTTTGTCAACTATTTCTAAGCTTTTCCTCCCTCTCCCTACAAGAAAACCTCACAAAAAGAAAAACAAACAAAACCAAAAACAAAACAAAAAAAAGAACCAAAACTAAAAGAAAAAAAAAAAAAGTCATTCTAGTTGTGTTACTCTGGAGAAAAATGAAGAGTGAAAGGCAAGTTATGCTTGAACAAGGAGCATTTTTGCTATACGTACACTTCAAATTAAAATGCTTTAAAGCAATTCCCATTTTTTTTCTGCAGGTTAATTAAGCCTTGGTACAAGATTTTATAATGGTAAATGTAAATATCTTAATTTTGCTGTTGGACACAAATTCAGTTACACTCATCAAGCATAAGGTTGACTGATGAGCAGGCAATCAAATGAGCAAATTTATCTCATTACAGACACCCAGTAACTGATGTAGAATCAACTCTTTTGTGCTAATCACTTTTGCCAAAATATACAATATAATGAGATGTCTTCCCAAAGTAGAATACAGTGAATGAAAATAAGGACGGCAGAGATATGGTTGTGGCTCCTTTCTGGCTACTGACTTTGGTTGCTGTTGATGTGTCTTACATCTTGTGTATGTGCAAAGAAGGGCAGGGTAACTATAAAAGGTCCCAGAGCAAAAGTCTGATGTGGAGTAGCAGAGGGAGATGAGCTTGTTTAGCCTGGAGAAAGTGAGGCTCAGTGGGGACCTTATTTTTCTCTAAAACTATCTGAAAGGAGGTTGTAGCCAGGTGGGAGTAGCTGCCTTCTCCCAAGTTACAAGCAATAGCACAAGAGAAAATGGTCTCAAGTTGTGTCAGAGCAGGTTTAGTTTGAGTATTAGGAAAAATTTCTTCACCAAAAGGGTTGTCAGGCTCTGGAAAAGGTTGTACAGGGAAGAGGTGGAGTCATCATCCCTTGCGGGGAGTGGGTTTAAAAGACTGGTAAATGTGCCACTTGAGGACATGGTTTATTGGTGGGCTTGGCCATGCTGGAGGACTGGCTGGACTTCATGATCTCAAAGGTCTTTCCAATCTCAATGATTCTGTGTCTCTGATTTATAACTGACACAAGGGAAAATGTTCTATTTCAGTATGCAGACTTTATTAACCAGATTATTCATGGCAGGTTTCCTTCTGCAAAATTGAAAGAAGTTGCTGTGCATTGAGCATGAGGATCAGCAAAACAGCCTTGTGTTGCAGTTGACCATGTGTGCCTTCTTAGGACTGAAGTGTGGAGTGAAGACAGGGAGAGTGGGAGAAGGGAAGATTGACTGCTAGTCCTAAGGAAAAAGATGTAATGAAAAATTTTTGAATCCCTACACTGACACATGTTAGTTTTCATTAATATTCATAGAAGGGAAAGAATGTATATGGTTACCTTCATTACTATTAATGATATAGAGAGCTAGGTGGATAAGCTAGCTTCCATTTAAATATTAAATAGGACAGCTTTTTTAACTCATATGAAGATGCAGGCAGGAGGACACCAATAGAGCGCTCAAACAAGCATCAAGGATAGTAACATTTCAGCTTGCTAAGTGTGTCTATTGCTTTCCCAATATTACATCAATAAAATTCCCATTTTCTTGATGTAGGACATCCATTTCCACATGGGTTGTTGCCAATTATGGTAATGAACTGATCAATAAAGTAAAATGATGGGGATTCATGAATGTTAAAAAGTCATGCATAATTTACAGACCATGCTTAATTCCAGCATGCTGGAAATGAGGCAGCTATAAAGCAGTGTAACTGCCATGCAGTGCAGATGCTAGGAAAACCAAGTCAAATTTCTGCTTTTAGTTAAGGTATAGCAAGCATTGTCCTGATATTTTTAAAGCAATCAGGAGATATGGACACAGACAAAGATTTATGACTCTGATTATCTTTTGTCTTGCTGACGTAAATTAGCCTTCTGGGAAACCAAAGTTATTTCTCAATATGCTCTTAATGGTCTGAGTCAGAACTGCAGATGATGTCTCTCCTACAAGGGTTTTATAGTAAAAAACAGAGGTGAGAGCTTCCGTTGCAAAGGACAATAGAAGTGGGAACAGAAATATTTCATGGGTGTGAGCTCATCCTCCAATGTGTCACAGGCACTACTGCTCAGCAAGCATAGCTCTAGCCATGAAAATAAAGTGTTTACTTTTCCGTCTGGATCAAGGCAATGATTATTCCAGTCACTGACATTACCTCTGCAAACAAGGAATCATGCCTTAGACTGGTAGCCAGGGTTTTCAAGGTAATGAAAGTTGCTTCTGTCTTGAGATAATCCCTGTGCTACCAACCCCGTGTCAAGGGGGGGTTGAATGACTGATGCACTCCAGCATCTCCTGTTGTGATTAATTGGCTGATCCTCCCAACCCTGCAGCTGGTTCCAGCCCAGAGTCCCACCTCACACAGCCCCACATTGCAGCAGAAGATGATTAGTGCAGGGTGTCAGTTTGTGGTGTGTAGCCACCACAAAGCCAGGAAAGAAAGGAGCTATAAAGTCAGGACATTGCCATATTCTGGACAAGACCAAGATGTGTTCCTGATGCTTCTGTTTCTTCATGCTGTGACTATCCCTTGTATAAGTATAATAATGGCCAGTCTTCGCGAGCGAAGATCTGGGGAAGGTCTTTACACCTTCCAGCCTGCGCATTGGATTTTTTAGGTGAGACACAGCGTGCACAGAACTGAGCCCACCCTTTAATCCTAAGGTTCATCTGCCGGGGCCAAGCGAGCTTGGACGGTGGCAGCGAGGTCCTCAGGACGTAGATGGGTTGCCTTTAAGGGCTAATGAGCTCCATCTGCCCGGGAGTGGCCCTGACCGGGAATCGAACCCGGGCCTCGTTGGTGACAGCACCGCGCCCTTAACCACTAGACCACCAGGGGCTCCTTCCTTGTATAAGTATGGCAAGTGTAACTGCAGCTGCACAAAAAGGTTTGTATGGACACCTGTAAATGAGCTGAGCAAAGAGGAAAGCCCACGGAATGCATTTAGATGTGCTTATCTTTTCACCAGTGGAATATCTGCCCTCATGACAAAGTTCCAGGATAGTTAGCGCAGTATATTAACCTCGGTGTAAAATGGAATAGCAAAGGTGATGATCAGATGCTGATCCAGGATGATAGCTGGTAACACAGGTAATTGCTAGGTGACCCCAGATCTTGCTGTTACTTGGTTGCTCAAGAGCAATATTTTAATCAAGAAATGGTTTCAGAGTACTTTTACAAAATTACCATCCATAGAAAAGACAAATTAATATCAAGTTTTACTGTTGTGGCTGAAAACCAGACAACCTGACAGTCCATGCTCCCACTCAAGTTGCACCAGGGGAGGTTTAGTTTGGATATTGGGAAAAATTTCTTCACCAAAAGAGTTTTCAAGTTCTGGAACAGGCTTTCCAGGGTACTAGTGGAGTCACCATTTCTAGAGGGATTTAAAAGACATGTGAATGTGGCATTTAGGGGCATGGTTTAGTGGTGGACTTGATGATCTTGGAGGTGTTTTCCAACCTAAAGAATTCTGTGATTCTATGATTCTTCTGTTTGTTCCCTGCCTTGCAATTCCTACAATCCTGCTTGCCAGTGGTGCTCTTGATCTGCCCACAGACACTGTTCTTGCAGTGATGCCAAAGGGGAATGCTCAAACTGAACATGTGATCAGACTGAATGAACCAATCATTTTATATTTTTATTTTACAAAAACATTGTATTGACTTCATGCACAGTTACTTTCAGTCCTACATGGACTAGAAACATCTTTTATTGAACTTCTAATAAGTTTTAATGCATTTAGACAATAAGTTCCCACCTCTCTATGACTTTCCCTCTGATGAATTATTTATTTCCACTTATTTCTTGGAAAAGAAAAAGATGGTGATGTGCTCTCTGCACCACCTACACAGTCCCTTCAAACAGAGCTCCACCTCCTCTCTTCTGTTGAAGCTGCTGCAGTACAAACTCATAGAGACAGATGCTTCCTGACAGCATCCACCTGCCTTGCAAGGATAATGCTTCCAGGTTACCCCAGACTTTGTACAACAAGCCTAGTACACCCTGTTATGGAACTGGGTCCTGCAATGGTGCTGCGTGGTGCTAGGAGAGAAAACGAGGCCCAAAAATACATATCTGAATCCTTAATATAGAATTTTAAAAATAGTAATTCTTTCTGGTTGTGTTAATGGCTTCTGTTCTGGAATAATTTCTTCCTTTTCCTGTATCGTTTTTCCTTACCTTATATAAATTATCTCACATCCTAATCCCCATAAATCACATGACAAAGTTTTCACAGACTCTGATGGACTCAGAAATGCAAAAATTTTTAACGGAGGAGCATGAATTAACCCATTATTCAAATGAGGCAGAAACCCCTCCACTGTTGTTGGGAGCACAGTGATGTTCCTGGGTGCACTGGGGCTGGATCTGCAGCCCCTTCCCCAGGCTGGAACAAAGAGTCAAGGCTGCAGCTGAAGACCTGTTCAGCTCCTTAGCCGCTGCTCTTCCCACTCCTGGCTGGAAGAGAGAGGCTGGGGAAGAGAGACGGCTCAGACAGTTTGTCCATGCTGCTAAGGCACAAATCAGCAAAATTAGTGCTTCTGAAACAATTTAGTCTCTTCCAGGTGGGGTCTCCAAAATGCTGCAGCAGTATCTTCACAAACAGACTACAGAGAATACATCACCTCCTGTGGAAGAAGAACTTCCCTAACCTGATTTTTAAAGACTTTTCTATAAAACACTAAAAACTGCCATTCGCTACCATGCCTCAGAGGCAACGTTTGGAAAACATCAGTAGAAATGCAGCAGCAATTCCTGTTGGGTCCTCCTGTTCCTCCTAAAGGTAGTGGTGAGGTAGAGGTTTCACAGAGCTGGTTTTTTTTCAAGGTTTACAACTCAGCAATAAACACTGGGCACCCTTTCCATGGCACAAGTGCAATTTGGCTGTGCTCTGTCAGATGGTGAAGCTTGTCTGAACCACGTCTGGAGAGGGTAGGAAAGGACAGGAGTTTTTTTGAGATGGTTGCCACTTGACAGAGCAGAGAATGGGGTTGGACAAACCTGCAGAGAGATCTGGCTGCTGCTCTGCAGATCATGGGAGATTGAAGGCTATATAAATCAAACAGTCATGGAAGAGATTATGAAATAGGATTACTGGGGAAAAAAAACTTTCTGTAGAGAGAAGAGCAAACCTTAAATGAAACAGGGATAAAAAGTGAATTAACAGAAGGGCAGCAGAGATGAAAGGTAGTGCTGGAAGGTGTATCTCAGTGGTCTGAAACATGGTGTTAAAATACTGCCTCCATGAGTTCAGAAATAAACCTTTCACCACCTTCAGTCAGGCCACAATTTCCCTTTTAAAACCAGGCTTAGCTGTACAGAAAGTGGGGTTTGGTAGACATCATTTCAGCATGGACAAACTGAGTTTTGTGATATCTTAATAAAGGCTGGACTCAGCTATATCCAGTGTGACTGCTCACACTATGTGTATGCTCATAGAATCACAGTCTCAGAGAATAGCCAAATTGTTTAGACAGGAAAAACCATCTAAAATCATCAAATCCAACTGTTAACACAGCACAGTCAAACCCACCACTAAATCATCTCCCCAGGCACCACATCTACAGATCTACACATGCTTACACACAAGATGGCAGGACCAAAACCCACATCACTGCACACTGGGCTTGTCCAAGTCCCTTCAATGCCCACTGAAACTCAGCAGAGCTGTGTCTCCTGATTCCAGGTGGAGCCTGGCCTTTAGAGTCTGATCATGAGTAGGCCTGCCCCAACATTATCAGCCCTCTGTGCCAGCTGAAGAAATTTCTCTGATTTATTTTCAGAGGTCTGGCTGCCAGTGTAAGGGGAGGGAGGCAAAAAAGGGCCCATTTTTTAACAGAAAAGCTGTTTGCACATCATCCTGGCTGTGCCCAAGGCTGTAGCCAGCCCTATGCAACAGCCACATCCTTTGACTTGCACTCAGCAGAGAAGTTCATCATATCACACAATCCAGCTGGCCTCTCTCATTAACAGCTCTCCCATGGCATTTTAGAGAAAAGTATGAGGAAAAATCTGCTGAGGCAAGCTGGCAGCTTGTAGAGAGGCAGCCAGTGCTCTGCTAACAAGCCATGAATGTACCCACTGATTAAAAAAGACTGGTGAATAGAACAGGTTATTCTTCCTCCTACTTAGCAAATTGATCGTTGTCCCAAAGGTATGACAGCAGGGAAGTAATAGCTTCAATCTTCCAGGATTCATATTCAATTGAAAAAACATGAATAGTTTAAGGCGTATTTCTAACAACAATCTGGAGCATTTGCAAAGGTCCAGGGCAGGATAAAGAAAAAATTTTACAGTTTGGCATCAGCCACTCCAAATAGTCATATATAATGGAAGATATTACAAGTGGAGAAGAAATTAGAAAGGAAATATAACATAACATCTGCTGGGAAATACTTGGTGCTGAAAGAGATAAAGGCACCCTTTATAGTGGAAAGCCCTGAGGAAAGGATTTCAGGATAAAATTTATTCTGCACTACCGTCCCAATAGCTGCAAAAATGCAAATCACTTGCAGAGCCAGTGGTGAAACTCATTTACTTTCCAGTTGTGTTGCCTCTGTAAGATGCAAATGAAGCTTCACAATAAAACCTACAATGGTTAATAATGCAGAGCTGATACAGAGGGAAGACACAGCAATTATTTATATGTCATTATGAATGTCACATTATGTGGAAGAGCTTTGGCTTTTCAAAGAAGGTATGATGAGAACCAATATCAGATTTTTCATCCTGATTGGAGTAAACCTCTGAAAAATTAAGCTTATGCAGAGGAAGGTGTTGCCACATATCGATGGCCTTTTTCTGTCCGTAAGACCTCTGCATTTCTGTAAATGCTAGAAATCAGGCAGTAGCGCTCATCCTGTAGCTCCAGGACAGAGATCAGAGACGTGTTGCTCTGAGAGAATAGCAGTTCTACTTTATCCTCATCCAGCTGCAGCAGCTCAGAGGTTTTTCTCAGTAAGAATGCTGAGAAGCATGGCCCTTCTGGGGTGGACATACACTGTCTCTACTCTGAGAGTCTCATTGAAATTCAAGCTGATGAATTCCCAGCTGTAACCCCAAAACCTTTGGTCACAGCAGCCATGCTCCGTAATGTCCTGTTTTTAAAGCCACAGGGAGTTCATGAATTTAAGTCTCCTCTTAAAGACAGGCAACACCCAAAGCAGTGCTGGAAACAAGCTAAATCTTGTCCAGGATAGTCATCATTACTAACTGCGTTTGTTTCCCAAGATGTTACTTCTGATGCCTACCTGTTCGTTCTCCCAGTTATTTTCCTAAAGCAAAATGTATCTTGCATTCTTAGCCAAATTTCCTAAAGAGCTTTGAACCCTGTGAAACTCTATTTTAAGTTTTTTTCCTAGTTATACAAGAAGTACAACAGATAGAAGGCCATACTAGGAATAACGCTGTGCTTTTACTAATTGTTGTAACTGGTATTATTTGCAAGGAAAATTTCCTTCAGAGTTCACAAATTATTAGACACTTGAGGGCGCTCTGCTTAGTTTCTTTCTTAACTTTTTTTTTTTTTTTAAGTTCAAAAGGCCTTCTAGTCTCTAACAGGCTGAAGCCTCTCTGGATGTGTCTCATCATACCTTCAGCATATACATCCCTTAACATCAATCAAGGAAGGTCCTTCCGCTGCAACCTCATAGCAAGTCAGTAGGAAAGAACTAGAAGGCACAACATTTGAGAATAAGGCACCTTCCACTCCCCGGATCATGGAGCAAGCTGTTTTACTGGACTTTAATTTGGAAAAATTTGCCTTTGGTTTTAAAATTATTTTTCTCTTCCTTAAGAGAAGTATGGTGGCTTGCTAAGATGAACAGAACTTGTGCTTTGGCCAATGTGTTATCTTCTCACTTGCTTTTGGGACTGAGCTTTTACTACAGAACTGCTGACCCTGAGTAGTCACAGACCCTGGGAGAAGGACAGGCACCTGGCCCGGAGCCACAATGAACGAAGTCCATTTGTTGTGGGTTTGAAATCACCCTGAACAATGAGGGAACAATGGACAAACCACAAAAACACTCCTGTACTTCTGGATCATCGCAGCATGTCACCGTTGCTCCACGTGTTACTCTGCTGGGTTGCATTTGTAAGGAGCTAAAAAGGGGTATGAACCGGCTGTGCAAGGGAGTACTTGTCATGTTGGAATCTAACTTCCCTTGTTGGTGGCTGGCTAGTTCTCATTCAGCTGTTCAGCTTTCCAAGAGAATATGCAAACACTGGAGAAGATCTCCAAAGTCCTCACATATGTAGACCTCGGTTCTCAAGGCATTCTAATAGTTGTCAAAAAACACAAACAAACAAACAAACAAAAGTTAAAAAGCCTGTAGCATGCATTAGATTTCAGAAACTATAGATTGCAAGAAAGGTACAAACACTGATACCATTGGCATGTGACCATGACCCAACAGAGCTGCCATGTGTCCACTGGAGTCCAGGTGTCTCACTTGCAGTGACGTTGGTGCTTCCAGTGTGACCACAAAACAACCAGAATGAATCAGTTTCATCATTGCATGCAAATTGTTTCATGAAAACTAGATACAGATTTAGTTTCAATGCATTCACAAGCAGACTTGTAATTATAGGGCAAGTCCTGCTTGACCAACCTGATCCCCTTCTATGACAACAAAGAAAAAGCACTGGTGAGGCTGCACCTCAAATCCTGTGTTCAAATTTTGAGCCCCTCATGATAAGAAACACATTAAGGTGCTAGAGCATGTCCAGAGAAGGGCAACGGAGATGGGGAAGGATCTAAAGGGTAAGTTATATGAGTGGCTGAGGGAGCTCGGGGTGTTTAGCCTGGAGGAAAGAAGGCTCAAGGGAAACCTTATTGCTCCCTACAAATACCTGAAAGGCGGTTGTAACCAATGGAGGACTGATCTCCTCTCAAAGGTAATAAGTGACAAGAGCAGAAGAAATCCAAGAGTACAAGATGAGATGAAGTAGGAGAGTTTTGTCTCTGCCCAGGAGGTCACAACTCTTCTTTGCAAGAAAACTCAGTCAGCCCACATAGTACAGAAAATATCGCACCTCTCTACCTAAGTCAAGGACTTCCACCTACAGTCCCCATGTTCCTTGCAGTTACAGCTTAGGGGAGGGTCTTACTTGATCAAGAGAGCCCCAGGAAGCTCTTGAGACTGGGTTTGCACTCAGGGTGAGGATGCCCAGGACCCACTGAGGCCATGGTGGGAACAAAGCCTGGGGCTTGAGGGCTGGGAGATGTGGGTGTGGGGCATGGATGGGGGCTGGAGCAGAAGCTCAGGGAGTTTCTAACCCAGAGTAAGAGCCAAGCCCATCAGGCCAGGGCACAGTACTGCCCTTGGGACTGGGAACAAATTGGCTCAGGACTCTCAGTGGTGCCAGGTACACCCAGCCCCCTGTTCCCTCCAACCCAGACCTTCTGAGCCCCCTTTCTTCCCACTTCTTCCAGGTCCTGGCTCTGCTGGCCATCTTGCCCAGTCTGAAGCAGGAGTACCAGATCAATGTGGCCACAGCCAAAAGCAGATGCAAGAGTGTGAGGAATATCGGCATCATGAGATGACTCTGCTGCTGCAGGTGACTGAGCAGAAAAGCAGGGGATGTGACAGAAGCCATTCTCCTTTCTGCCCTCCAGCAGCACTTGTTGTTTTGGAGTGCTGCAGCAGCCCCCAGTTCTGCTTGCTGTGGGCTGGCCATGAGAAAGAAGCTTCAGGAACCTCCTCAGTTTCTTTCAGTCTGCTGTTCTGTTCTCCCAGAGGTTGAACTTTATGTCTGCGATTCATTTGTGGACCTTCACAAGAGTCAAACAAGTGTCTGTGTGATGGCACTGATAATCTGACAACAGCCTCCTCTCTTTGGTATAATAACATCCTATGGATTGTTCTGTTTTTCAAGTGCCACCTTTTTTTTTCAGCCAGTCCTATCTCCCCATCTCTACCATCATAAGGGATGTGTGAAACTGGAGATTCACACTATTCCAGAGAAATCATTTCATTAGAAACAACATTTGGTGAGAAACCAAGGGGTGGGGCAGAAATATCAGCACTGCAGATAAGAGCAATGCAGATCCCAGCCTTTTTGCTGGCTTTTGGAAAATGTTGCTCTGCAGGCACAGTGTTGCCTCTTCCAGCAAAGCCAGAATGGCTCCCCAGGGAGCAGTATGAGAATTCTGGAGCTGCAGCTCCTGATTACAGCAATGCTTTTGGGTAGCAGGAGATGAACTGCAGGAGCTGAGCAGCAAGGACAGAGCCATGCCTCTGACCAGACTGCTCCTGTCCTGGTTCTGGTCAGGATATGCCCAAAATTTCCACCCACAGTGGTGCCTTGAAGGAACTATCTCTAGTTCCCCTCACAGCCCTAAGAAGGTGCTGTCAAGATCAAGAGAGTGTTGAGGTTTGTTTTTCTGTAACGTGCTCTCTTTCCTCAGAGCCTTAGGAGGAGAATTCCTCAAGCCAATGAAAGGAAATGGTTTTGGCTGCCCATGTGAATACAGAAGAGTAAACTGAAGTAAAGGTTTTCATTAAGACATCTTCATAAAGAAATTTTCACTGGGGAAGACTGCTGCTGTTATGGGACTATATCTTAAAGGACAACCTGACTCATGCAAGGTATGACAAACGTCTGCAATAACAAACAGCAAGAATTGGAGGAGAAGAATTCCCAGACTGTGTGACTCCATGCTTTAATGCTTTCAGGCTTGCTGCTGCAGCAGGATCAAATCTGTATTATACCCCAGAATACACACCTTAATGAAGATACAGAGAGAAGGTGCATTGTGTCACAGAGCTCTCTCTGTGACAGTAGCAAACCCAAATGGCCTTTCTGAGGAGAATGGCCCTGTTTCCCTGCTCACATTTAAGGAGGAGTCTCATCCAACGTCTCCAGCTCCATACCCCTGGTGTGGATGTGGGAGCACTGCAGGAGGATATGCTGCAGCACATGAGGGTATGCTGCACCTCACAAAGGGATGCTGCAGCTCACAAAAGAAAGCTGTGGCTCACAAAGGGATGCTCGCAAACTCCCCTTCTGATTTCAGCCTCACAGGTGTCTTCTGGGAAACCAGAACAGCCAAGAATAAGCAACTGAGGAGACTCCTGAAGCTTTCTTCTCCTGGCCAGCCAGCATCCCATAGCGAGCAGGACCAGGGCTGCTGCAGGTCCCTGAGGGTGGAAAGCCTCAGGCAGTCCCAGCTCCAGGGCCTGTCTGCGCCTGGCAGTGAGTTCCCATGGCTACAAAATGAGCTGCTTTGAGGGAGAAAAGATGAAGCCTGGCCTGGCTGTCAGTCCACACGAATCCTGGGAGCCGTGGCAATGCGTTATGTGGACTCGACAAGTGACGGAGAAGTTCCGACCTCTCAAAAAGCCGCCATATGCTCCAGGGCTCCCAGTTCCCAGGTGTTGCATGATATAGAGGATTGACCCTGGCCAGATTCAAGATACTCACTAAAGTCATTCCCTCACTCTCCCTTTGCAACTAGACAGAGGAGAGAGAAAACAAAAACAGCTAAGCATTCATGAATAGAGAGAAGAGCCAGGAGAGGTCATTTGCTGATTACCTTCATGGGCAAAACAGACTCAGTGTGGCGATAATACTTAAATATATTACTAAAGGAGCCAAAGAGTTAGAAACAAAACAGTTTTAAAAACACCTTTCCACCACCCCTCCTTCCTTTCATGTTCTCTCTCCTCCCCCATCAGTGGTGCAGGGGGATGGGGAATGAGGGTTGCAGTCAGTTGTTGTGTGAATCCACCCCTGCTTCTGTGGGGTCCCTCCCATGGGAGATAGTCTTTGATGAACCTCTCCAACGTAAGTCCACCCCTCAGGCAGCAGTTCTTCCCAAACTGCTGTCCCATGGGTCACTCCTTCATGGGGTGCAGTCCTTCACAAATGAGCTGTACTGATGTGGGTCCCCCACAGGGACCACAAGTCCTACCCAGGAAAAACCTGCTCCAGTGTGGGCTTCCCTCTCCATGTGCCACACGTCTCCAGCAGGACCCTGCTCCATCTTGGGCCTCCCACGGGGACACAGCCTCCTTCATGCATCCACCTACTCCAGCATGAGCTCCTCCATGGGCTGCAGGCAGGTCTCTGTACCCTGATGGTCCTCCATGGTCCTCCAGGGGGACAACCTGCTTCACCATGGGCTGCACCATGGGCTGCAGGGGCTTCAGCTCTGAGTCCTTCCCCTGCTCCCATGGAGTCCCTCCTCCCACTCCTTCTGCACTGACCTTGGTGTCTATGTTGTTATCTCATGTTCTCCCTCCACTCTTTCCTGGCTGGAATTTCTTCTGTGCAACACTCCTCTGTTCTTATATGTGTTATCACAGGGGCATTACTATTAGTCCTAATTGGCTCAGCCTTGGCCAGCAGCAGGAAGTCCGTCCTGGAGCCATCTGGCATCGGCTCCATGGGACAGGGGAAGCTCCTAGCAGCTTCTAACAGAAGCCAGCCCTGCAGCCACCCCCCCCTACCAAAACCCTGCCACAGAAACCCACGACACATGCGGACTTTGGAAAAGGAAAATGAAGTCATCCTGAGCTGTTAGAGGAAGAACTGAGCACTCCTTTCAACTACACTGTCTTTGGAAGGCTCTTGTCTCACAGACATGGAGACAGGCCTGTCCAGCTCCTGGCACTGAACGAGCCGTGTCTCCTTCTCCAGGGCATCACAAGAGCTGAAGCACAGCAAGGGCCTCCCTGGGCCCCAGCCAGAGCTCTGCCTCACTCCCCAGCATGAGCTGGCAGGCTCAGCATTGCCTCACTCCAAAGTTCACCTCTGCCTTCACAGATCGCTTCAGCAAGGAACTGAAAACATCATGTTAGGGGTGAAGTGTATACACACACACAGCTGCACACAGGAATCTCTTGGCCATGGGGTGGATTTCAGTTGTTTGCTCTGCCTCCAAATGGAAAGAAAGAGAAAAACAAAGGCAAAAACAAAGAGAAAGAAAGAGAAAAATTAGAAAGAAGAAGGAAGAAAAGGAAGCAAAAAGGAAAAGGAAGAGAAATGGAAAGGAAAAAGGAAAAAGAAGATAAAAGGAAGAGAGGAAGAAGAGGAGGAAGAGGAATAGGAAAAGAGAAAGGGAAAAGGAAAGGGAAAGGGAAGAAAAGCTAAAAAAAATTTAAAAATAGCAAACAGACCCTGTGACCTGATCAGATGGCACATGCTTCAGTGTTTCATGAGGAAATAAGGAATGAACCAACAGACTATGCCCTCATGATGGTAATCTCTCTTCATCCATTTTGGCTCCTGTTTGCAATTAGTAGTAAATCCATTAAAAAAATAAACTAAAAAATTAAACAGGCTCTCCATTACTAGTATTTCAGCTATGTCTTCTAATGTGTACTGGCAGAATACTGTCTGCATCAAATTTTAACTGCAATCAGTTCTGAGGTTGGAACCCTGGTGTTTTCATTTATAGCAGTGACCCATCACTGCTACAGTGCTCCCTTTCACCTTCTAAAACTGAATCGAAGTCTGAAAAAATTAGGATGTCTCTGATTGAGTCCACAGCAGTTTGCTCCTTCCCAGCTGTAAGTGGACTGGTAGTTTCCCAATGTGTCTCTCTTCACGCAAGCTGAGATCAGCCTGGACACTGACTTGGCAGATTGATTTTCATTTTTGCAACTTTCACAGCCCCGCTGAATCCTATCACAGGCCCAACGTGATGTCAGTGGTTCAATTCCAGCTGCAGGATCCATCAGCTCATCTCTTTGGATATGCTTAAGTATAGTAGCTCTTCACAGAAGCAAAAAAACTCACTGGCACATCACCAGTGGGCTACTCAAACAGATGAAGAACTGGGGGAAAAACCCTCACCCTAAAAGTCCTTATTTTCCCTTATAATCGTAGGAAGCCAAATCCCGAAGTTCAATTATGCTAAACAGAGACTAAATAATTTTAAGACTCCTACCACTCAGTTTCCTTCTCCTTCTGTCCTAAAATTTATATAAATAATGACACAAACCATTTCTGAGTGATAGGTGAAAACAAATTCAGTAAGGCAAGAGAATAACTAAAATTTTCATGTTTTCAATCCCAGAAAGGATTGTTTTCTTTGGTAAAGAAAGGATCACCTAACCCGAGCAATATTTCTCAAGACAGAATTTCTACTGCACCGTGCACATACAAAGGAAGGATCTCACCCAGAGCAGGAGAAAAACATCTGCACCCTGGTCACTTTTGGGATGCCACTCACCACAAAAACTCTTGCAGTTGGCATTGCCAACACAGTAGTTCTTCCCTTTATTCACCACTTAAGCTATTCATTTATACAACAAATCTGAGACTGAAATTTGAGACTACTTTTTGAGTCATTATTGCCAGTGTCTCCCCGCACATTTGCACAACAGCAATAGAAAATGGGTCTATATGGAGACAGCAGGATTTTCCCCTCACCTGGCCTTACATATCACACTGTATATGAAGCTTCACCAAGGTGCCCACAGGCAAGGTACCCTACTTGCTGCAGGAAAAAAGATCAGATTTCCAACAATGTGATAGTTTCACTAGTTTTTGTGACAAGTTTTGCTGCTGAAGGGGGAAAGAGAGAGCTCTGAGCTCTGGCAGCAGACAAGATGAGATGAGCCACAGGAGGAAATGAGTCATGGACCCAGCGGGACTAACGGAGTTCCCCAGAGAAGAGGCAGCAAAAATCAAAGCCTGCTTCTGGGGCACCCTGAAGAAGAGCAGATGCAAAGAGTACTACTGGAGAAGAGAACCCACCACCATCATACAACTGATGTTCAGAGCCATTTTGAGCAGCTGAAAGGGCTGTACAGGTCTAAGGGCTTAAACTCCTCCTATTCTGTCTTTCTGCTTTTAATATTTCTGAGTATGGGGAGGTTCTTGAGGCTACCCGATGTAATCAAAGTATCAGAAAAAAAGAAAAGTTGAATAATATAATTTAACCAAAGTAATGATGCTTAGTAGATGCTGTTCTGACTCCCAGTGTGAATTGTAGAAACCAGGGTACTCAAAGACCCATTCTGGAAGATTTAGGGGCTGAGGAGATGCAAGCCTGTGTACAGCAAACACTAACCTAGGTATCTGCCACCTTGAAAGAACCTGCACTGCCAGTGGGACAATTCTAAGCACCCAACAGTCCAAAAGGATGTGAAAAGTGCTGTGATGATACTTATTTGGTGAAGTCTACAAGAATCTTAACAGACATCTGCAACTGCAAGAGTATAAAATCTGGTACCTCCTGGGTATGTGGTATAGCTGATGACTTTTGGGGTGTTTTTATAGAGCCTTGTAACAAGTTCTGTGGAGATGGAGAGGAGGGGAGGCAGAGCAGACCCACTGACAGGGGTGAGATCCCCCCAATAGTGCAAGAACAGAAGTGTCTAACTTGTCCCAAACATGCTGTTGCTCTACACTCAGAAATTCAGATCCAAGCCAGAATGAGTTTTGACAACCTTTCTATGCAACATTTCTGGCAAGACGAACAAGAAAAACAAAGAGTACAAGTACAGTAATGTCAACAAGTTTGAGCAGTGGAGCCTGGCTTATCTGCAGAGTTGGGGTATGGACAGGAAAGTTTTGGGTTTACAACCCAGCTCTGCCACAGCCTAGGCACTGCTATGAGTGAGTCATGCTCTTTGCATCTCATAAAAATCTGGGCTGCAGCTCTGCAGTAAACATTCTGGAACACAGGCAGCAAGGAGCAGAGGAGAGCAAGGAGCAGAGGAGAAGGGCAGGGTTGCGGTCAGAGGGAAGAAAATCAGCTGGCAGCCACACACCAGCTCCATCCAACCCTGGAAACATGGCACAGACTGCCTTCTCTCCAGAGATATGCCATCCTCCAAGCAAAGACTGATGCTACTCCCCACCTTATACCATGCTATGATTTCCACTGTGTTTTGGGGGTCCCTTTCGCACTTTGCTTTAGAGGTTTTATTTAGTCTTTCCCCCGCTTCCCCAGAGGTGTTCTGGTTCCCCAGGGATTATCTCTTTGGCATTGTGAAGCCTGCCCCCTGACTTGTGCTGTAAACCTCGTGCTTTGGCAGGAGAGGCAGAGGATGTGGAGGAAATGTCTGCGCTGGCATCACTGCATAGACACAGGCACACTGCCTGTTTAACTGTTTGCTCACCACACATATAAGCACACTATACACTGACAGTGGGTTTGGATTTTTAAAAGGATCTGGTATCTTCTGACAACAATATGCAACACTGAAGTCTTGTTTAAAGCAATTAACAGACTTTGGTGCCCTGATTTATCCTCCTTTTTCCATTTTTCTCCCTGCATGGGGAAAGGGGATTTTCACACATACAGATCTCTTGGCCTAGGTCATGCAAAGTACTGTTTCCACACTTTATTATTGCAGAAATTTTTTTTTTTGAACTTGATCTGAAACTCACTTAGGGCAGTGAGAAGCCATTATTTGCAGTGAGGTTTGAAGTAGGTCCTGGCAAGCATAAGTGACCATGTTTCCTCCAACTATGCCAAATTCTAAATGGAGATGGAGGATTTTAATTTCCCTGATGCCTGGTGTAGGAGGTGGGCACTTGTACTCATAATGTGCTGTTTGCAAAAATGTTGTCTATTTTCAGGGTCTTAGTAGCAGGACACTTTCTAGTTTTTCTCACTTGAGGCCATTAGTTTTGCCACATTTAATTATTGCACATTAATTATTTAGCTTTTTTGCTCCACCCCAGAGCTGCTGTGCTGTTGGCCTGAGGCCTCAGAGAGCAGAGCAGGACAGATCTGTCTGTCATCCTGCTCGCTGTGGGTGAGTCACAGCAGAGGTATGAGGGGAGCAGCAGGCATAGGGCGAGAATGTCTTCCACTTCCCAGCACAGATTCCAGAGGTTCAGTTCCACTTGCCTGACGGGGGTTTTCTCTGCTACTCATCCAGGAAATCTGGAGGTAGCACCTGGGGATCTGGACAGACGGTAGGGGTGCTCTGCTGGTGCCAAGGCAGAGCCCACCATCAGCGTGAGACAGGGTGGCTAGGCTGGTTTTGGCAGCACAAGCCTGGGCATGGTCCTGGGTAGTGTCAGAACGAGTCACTCCACACAAAACAAACGCATTTCCTCATAGAACTTCCTCCTTGTTACTGCTCTCCCATTCTATGGTGCAACACTTCAGGTTTTGCAACATTTGGGGTAGAGCATCAGCAGAGGGAGCAGAGCCTCATCTCCTTGGCTTGCCTGGCTCCATCAGCCTGTCTCAGAGAAACACCATGTGCCTCTGGGTAGAAGTGACAGATATGGGGGGTTGTGATGTGGGAAAAGAAAAAAAATATCTACCCTCTATTACACCTTATAATGATTTGCAATTCAGCTGCATTGAAATTGTGCTGGGTTGTCCTGCCAGAAAACAGGTTTTGCTGCAATGCAGGGCTACCCCACTGCACTTCTCAGGGCAAACACAAAGCCAACATACAGCTTAAAACAGAAAGGAGAGCAGAGAACTACTTCCAAGGGAAAGAGGTGTGTTCTGAGTGGAAATTATCCACACTTTGTCCTCATTAATGCCACATGTCTGTTTTCAGAGGAGCATGGGCAGTAAGGAGAGCTGCTGCAAGCAGAGTTGTCCTGAAGCGATGCACCACAGAGGCTCCCACCTTGAGTCTGGCCACTCAAGTGAACCAGTGCTTTGTATTATTGTACTATTTTGCAGCTACAAAATAGCTGCAATCAGTGACCAAGGTGGGAGTGATCTCTTTAGCACACAGTGAAACTAACAAAAGGTGAGAGTGTTCTGTTTTTTTTTTTTTAACTTGCTCTGAACTAAACATCAAGCCAAGCTTCACTGAGTGATGTAGTTCTGGTGCTCACTTATCTCTAGTTTGGCTCAGTGTTAGTTCAGTTTGCTTTCTTTTGACTATGAGAAATGTATACTGCCTTCAAAACAACAGAAAGCTGTAAAATATTTTCCATGTTACCCATGTTTCCCTTCCAAGCAATCCCAGTTCCTTATTTTTGCACATTTCTGAAACAGGAAATAATTTACTGCAAAGCAGCGTTGCAGTTTTCCATAAAACACTTCTTCACCAGCCCAGCCTTACTTTGGCTTCCCTTCTGTCATTTTTAGTGGAAGTTATGCTTCTTAAAAGGTACCAAGTGTGGTATTAATCTAAGAAGAGACCTGTGAAACTTAGTCTGTGGAGAGTATGCAGTTGCCAGTGAAGGAGAAGAACTTGAACTGAAAAAGAACTTGAACTGAAAAAAATATCTGAACAGGGAAGCAATGGCAGAGCAGTAGATGGCTATAATAGTTGTTAAAATTAATGCAGCTTCTAACATGATACTGTCGCTTTCAGATCAGGCACTAGTCAATCCAGGTTAAGCACAGGATGAACCAGATGCTGGCAAGGCTGTTAAATACTCAGTATCCACCAACCCCCACACCCAATCTGCAGCTATTGAGCAATGTGAAGCTCTCCAAAGGGATGGTATTGCCTGCCCTTATCCCTGTTTCCGGGCTTATCATGCAACTGTGATTGGCAAAGTGTTTAGCAACCTTTTCTTTTTAACTCCAGAGTGTAATTAACAGAATGTGTTTATACTTAAAATTTGTACATGATTGCACCAATGTGTCCATCTGCACGCAAACACATCTTGCAGACCTAATTAGACCATTACACGACTTCATGTTTAGATGGAGCTCAAAGTTGTTTCTCATGCACAGCATACCAAAGAGGACAAGCTATATAATAACTTAATTGCTGATATAGCCCCATGTTTAAGTCCAACAAAGTTTACCAGCAGCACAGGCAACAGCCCATTCCCAAAATGTGAGTGGAAGCCTGGGGTCTTCAAACCCTGCTGAGGCAGAGGCTGCACCCAGCTAAGAACAGTGGAGAAGAGCTAATTTATTTCTCTCTCAACAAGAATTTCTTGTTTTCCAGAGGTTTTTTTTTGTAACCTGTGACAAGTGCAGAGGGAAGCACTGTGGAAGTACTGTCAATAATTACTGACATCTTGTTTCACGGGCAGCTGCTGAAAGAGTATGAGAAGAGTCATAGAATCACAAAACAGTTTAGGTTGGAAAAGACCCTTGAGATCATTGAATCCAACTGTTAACCCAGCACTGCCAAGCCCACCACTAAACCATGTTCCCAAGAGCCACATCCATATGTCTTTTAAATCCCTTCAGGGATGGTGATTCCACCACTGCCGTGAGCAGCATCCCTCTCCCTACAACATAGGATCAGGGAAGAATTTTCAAACATTAGCAGGAAGCAAAAGAGATCTTTAGCAGTGTTGGCAAAAGAGCATTTTGTTTTTTATAAAAAACAATAGTGTCCAGTACTCTCCCAGCAGCAGAGTCCTGAAAGGCCACAAGGAACAGATGAAAAAGTGACCATCTTTTTTTGTATTAAGGGGTCATGGCCATTTTGTGGTGCTTCTGTCACTGATAGCTACAGGTGATATCCAACTACAGGCTGACACCCCTTCAAAAGGCTGAGTAGAGGTAGGTGGAAGAGATTTTTTTTCTCATGTTCCTCACCCTAAAGGATCTCCAAGGTTTCTATCAAAATCCTTTCTTAAGCATAACATTTTGTTATACCTTCAGTGTAAATTAATTATATCTTTCAGTGCTGTTTTGAGTTATTATCATCAGTCTAAATTGTCTTTTATTTTCCCTGTGAATTATGGGAATATTAGCTAGTGCTATAGTGCACTACATCATATACTCATATCACATACTGCAAGACAGACATACAGACGTGTACGTATGAAGGTACAGACACACTATATATAAAGTAGTTGAGTGTTGGGTTTATTTTTGCTTTTGCATTAGCTATTAACCTTCAATCTGGCTTGGGCTTTTTCAGCCCTGATTGTTTGTGTATCTCTGTATGGGTAGGAGAAAAAGAGAAATATAAACCAAAACCCAAGCAGAGATGTGGTGTTATGTAAAACCTCTTCTTTTGTTACCCTGGGATCAAAAGTCACCCTTGTAAATGATTTACTGCATCTTTGCAAGCCTAAGCAAACAGTTTTTAGCTTGTTTTCCTCGGTGCATTTCAGAAAACCACATCTTTTTTTTTCCAACCCTTCCTCTGTGGAGCCTCTATTAATATCAAGAATCTAAGGATTAATTTCACCTGAAAGAGAAAACTCCTCTGAGGGAAGCGTTGTGCAACTGGATGATTAGGGATAAGTGCAGTGTGGCACTGGAGGGGATGCTATCAGTCTCAGGCAAATAATCGTTTCTGTAGCAAGTGGAGATTAGGTGAGAAAATGTCCAAGAAGTATACATAAGTTTTAATCCCCTGCATGCGTTTTATGATTTGCATTGTATAGGGCTGACACAGATTGAAGCGTTTTCCAAAAGTCTACATGCTGACAGTGTAAACTGTACTTAAAAGTATGTGTTTTATTTTATTAACATGGATTTCTATTCATTTTGCAACTCTGGTGTATAAAGACTTTAAAGTTTACTTCTAGAAGCAAACAGTTTTTTTGTCTCACCTATCAAACAGACTTTACCAATCTGCAGTTTCGATTTACAGACTAATCTAATCCTACCGTTTGACAATGCAGGACAAATGCTATTGAAATTTTCGTATGTATAATCTCTACAAATCAGGTTAATAAAAATCAGTGAGGCCTAGTTCATACATTTTGCTGTGATTTCATAATTTAGTTTTAAACTTGAGAGAATACACCTCATCTTGGGCAAGTTCTTTTTAGATAAAACCACCACACAGACATGAGCTGCAGGTGAGCCACTCCTGCATAGCTGCAATGTTTGACATTCACTAGGGCAACGCCCAGCTCATTGTGCTGTTCTTCCTTTTGGACTCCCTTTGGAGTCATAACCTCATCTGTGTCTGCATCCAGTCCAAAGAAATGCCTGTAGTTTGCTAAATGAAGCAAGTTAATGATGGGAAGTACACATTCCTAAGTGGTTTCCAAATCAACAGTGAGAACTATTCTGGGGATAGTGTGGTCTCACCTTAGCTGCCTCAAATCTCTGCTGACTCCCAAAACTGATGGCTTCATTTGGCTTCCCCAGCAGAAACTGCCTGGGGAGAGAAAGGAGGACCAAGCACATGGGAATGACAAAATATCAGTTCTCAAGGAATACTCTCATTTTCTCTTGCTTGATGTCAAAGCTTATGACTTCTGTCTGTGAAAAAGAAATCCTCATTCAGCAGTGAGATGGAGTCCAGCAGGAAATCTTCAGACCACACTTAATGAGCAGAGAACATAGCATTTATATGATAAAAGAGAACATGCTTATAACATGTTCAAAAATATAGGTATTCATAGATATGGAAAGAAACCTTTCTTTTCAATAGTAAGGATTGGAATTACTGATTTTTAGAGCAAGGCTGTTATCAAACTATTCTTATCAACAGATAGGATTTCCAGAACTGAAAATTCCAATTTCCATTTACTGAACACTTTGTGAACAAAAGCAATAGAAGAAGAAATGAAATGTACTTGTCTGTCTTTGTTACAGCGAGTGTGTTAAAACAGGGTAGGACTGAATGCACCAAATAATAATTAAAAAGAAAGTAAATCCTGATGGTTTTGGTTTTGGGAGGAAGACAACAGAACAAAAACTTGGGATGAGTTTCTTGGTAAACCGTAAGAAGAGGAGGAAAGTTTTCATACTTAATTCAGACCTCTTTTAAACTACCCTAGATAAAAATCCAGTTACACAAGAGATTTTGAACTTTATTTTGTAAATTTGGGGAATGACTCATAAACTTGCAGTCATACCATTATGCAAGTCATATTAATAAAATATGTATGCTTGGCAAAAATTCCCTCTGATCCTGCCAGAATTTTGAACACCGTTTTATTCAGAAGCATTTGACGTCAACTGGTGCCCTTTGAAGATGAGGTTCGGTGAGGAAAATGGATCTGTGATTCTGGATTCCAATTTTAGACTCCTAATACTTTGAATTACATGGAAGCATATCCATGATGTATATCTATAAATGACTATTAAAGGCACACAAGCTCTTTTTTGAATACTTGTTCACATTACACATCGCCAGAGTAAAGAACCTGTGTGTCCTGCTCTTTCTCCAGTCAGTATTCATTGAACAAACTGATAGTTGGATAATTACTAGCAAGTGCTCCAATTAAATAGCCAAATCTTGACCCAAATGAGCCAAGTGTTTGAGTGGTGGTTAGGCCTGCAGTACTTCAAAGGCTGACTCAGGTACCCATCAGCTGACATCACTTCTGTCAGAGGAATAAGGACTGGCTATTCCATCCTCAGGTAAATGGGTGCTGTCTAAATCCTTTACATATAAAAGTAATCTCAACTTGTTAAGAGAAAATTTATGCAGAAATTGCCCATAAACAATGGTTTCTTAAAGCAGTGGCAAACCAGAGGAGCCTTCTAATAGAAACAACACTGCCAACCCCTTTACCCTAAAGCAAGATTTCCTTGCAAAGCTGGATGGAGTCCAGTCAGTTCCCAAAACATTGCAGCGTCTGCAGGAACTGGAGCAAGTGTCTGGGCAGCTCTCCTCATTCCTACAGACATTAACCTAACCCACTAGGAGGTCTTAGGTCTGGTGATGTGCTTCTCGGTCAGCAGAACCCTGAATGCCCAGCATGGTACAGACGGATATCACCAAGGGTTTCATTCAGTAGCCTTGCTACTGTGGAGCTCCACCATTTCAATTACTGTCATTTCCAGTTGTTTGTCATCAGGCACAAAGCAGTGAAAGAGGTGAAGCTTGCTGAAGGCTCCCTCGAGTACTGTGCCAGCAGGGAGGGAGGGTCTGCTGCCTGCAGCCGAGGAATGCAGTACAGTTTGTTAGACCTGCCAGAGTGACCCCAGGTAAAAGAGCACACACAGGTGCCCTGTGTAAAAGCCGTGCATTAAACATGGCCCTCACCTCCACCTCCTCTGGAGCTCCTTGCCTAGATGCACATCCTTGTAAGTGGTCCCATGCAACTGCTTTTTCATGGCCAGATGCAATGAAGAGCTCTGGAAAAGGTACTTAAAATTTTAGGCAGATGACCTGTCGAGTGGAATGAAAAACTAATATGTGTCACAGGCTGAAATACTACAGAGACCAGTCACAAATCTGCATGGATCTAATCAGAAAGGATGGGCAGGGGCAGCTTTATGCAGATGGCATGTCTGAACCATCCTCCCTCTACGCATATCAAAGCCATTCCCCAAGGCCTTGAGGGATTCACCCTCACCCACTTGTCTCCTTCATTCTGATAGGAGAGGGCATAGGCATTAACTGGGTTCAAGAGGCTTAGTCCTACTGCCACTTCCCCAAGGAATCAGGGATCGGGAGATGACCATTCCCTAAAAACTGGGGCACTTTTCTTTCCTTCTGCTGACAGGGCCTCCTCACAGGTGTATATGTTCAGGAACTGCTGCTGCTCTAAACTTTTCAGAGTAGTACAACTCATCCAGCAGGTATCCAGACTGAATCTGAGATTCCTTGGCACAGAACACTCCAGACACCTTCTTTTTTTGCTTCTTCGGTGAGACAAAGTCAGTGAACTGTGCCCATTACAGCACACAGGCTCTCGTACTTTCCATTTCATAGCCTCAGCTATGGCAAATTCTCTAGGTGTGTTAAACACCACGCTAATCCACAGGAAATGAGAATGTCTTCAAAACAAGGGGTGTTAGTGTGGCAGGAATGAGTTCAGGCCATGGTTTCGGGCTGATGGAGGAGCCAGGATGGCAAGACTGGAGGAAGGCTTGTAAAGGAGCTGGGATGCCAAGGCTGGGGGGGACGCTGATGGAATAGCCCGGATGCCAAGGCTGGATCAGGGCTGGAGGAGGAGCAGGGTGTTGCAGCAGCCCTAAGCACCCATTGCCCGGCTCCATCCAGGTGAAGAAGGTCGTGAGGGGCAGGACACACCGGTGGGAGCTGCCCTGGAGTCTGGAGCCACCCTAGGGTCGGCTGTCCACACCCAAACACTTTCCCAAGGGGAATGACTTTCGCGAGGAGAAGGAAAGTGTCTGTGCGCTTTTTGTCCCCCCTCACTTTAAGGAAAGCCACCCTTTATTCAGCTGAGCGTCGTCCAGCCAGGCACTCGACGTTCCCTCCCCGCCACATCCCGGCCCTGCAGCTCCCCCACCCCCCCGCCATTCCCCCGTCCCGGCTCGGCGCCCGCAGGAAGGGGAGGGACCGAGCGCCTTTCCAGCCGCCCGTGGAGCCGGGAGTGACTGGCCACCCCTGCTTCTCTTCCCCGGGATCGGTGGCAGGAGCCCCGCCGGCAATGTCGGAGAGCGGGACGGGGCAGCAGCCACTGCCCGCGGCGGTAAGGCGGGACTGGGAGGGACGTGCGGGATCTGGGGACGTGTGTGCGAGGAGGGCGGGGGAGCCGCTCGGCGCTGCCCCGGGCGCCCCGCGGCCCTGGCGGTGGGAGCGGCTCCGCGCCGGGCGCCGCCCTGGGGCGCGTCCCGGGCCGGGCCGGGCCGGGCAGTGCCAGGCAGGGCGGCGGGGAGCAGCAGCGGCAGCGCCATGGCTTTCGCCCGGTGGTGGTACGCCATGGTGAGTGGGGGGGGGGGACCCGGGGAAGAGCCCGGAGCACCCCAGGGAGGGCCCCGTTGGCGGGCGCAGGATGCGGAGGGCTCCGGCGGCCGGGGTGCTCCCTCCGCTCTCCGGCATTCAGGCTGGAGAAGGGGCAAGGAAAGGGTTGTGGTGGCTGCAGGTGAGCCAGTGTCTTTTTTAAAGGCTCCTGTAGCGGTGCTTCAGGTCAAGTGGGAGCGCGATGCCCCTCTTCATCCCCTCCGCAGCCTGACAACCACACTTGGAAACCAAGTGTTTTGGTGCTCTTGGAAGTTTTTCGTCATAACGCGAAATCGAGAGGTGACGAAAGTGCGCCAGGATTTATGTGTACCTGCTCTTGGGGAAAAAAACTCCACACAGTGCCTTATTTCCAGAGGGATGCTCTTCCCTGTAGGTGGGTGGCAGGGCTGCCTGGAAGAGCCAGGGCTTTCCACATCTTCCCTGAGTAAACCACATCTCTTTTGATGGCTCCATGCGATTTGGATGGACTTGCGTCGCTACTCGTTGCTGTGACGAGCCTGTGATTGTATTAAAAAGGCTTTTTAAAAAACCTTTATGGTTTATTAGTCATAGGAGGAAATGGTCCGTCTCTGTATGGAGTAATGGAGAAAAAAAATTTGCATTCTGTTAAAGTTTTACAGAAAGTATACATTGTGCAAGAGAAAACATCACTTAAATGTATTTCCTAAATATATAATCAGGTAGGTGAAACCTGCTGAGTTTATAAGTGTACTTTTAAGTTGCACCGTGTAGCTTGGATCAGTGTTTAGCCGTGTTTTCAGGTGTTGTTTGTTGTCAGATCAAGTCGGTGGTACTGTGGTGGAGGTGACACAAAGTCACAAGGAGGTAAGTTTGGGAATTGCTGCATTGAATGATGAAATGGGTGTTAAAAGCCTTGATAGTTCTGGTCACTGCATCCAGGGTAAGAAAAGATGCTAAGATAGGACTACCTGTGGTCAGAAGGAAACTGTTCCTACACCTGCTCTTTTGGAAACCCATCTTTATGATTTTTGGCACCAGAAGGGCACCTGTGTGAACACACAGGTCTGGAGATCTCTCTTGTCTCCAGACACAAAGGAGTGTGGCTCTAAAAAGGTTTTTGCTGGCTGGTGGATTTAAAGCAGAATGGGTTGGATGTAAGAAGAATCCAGGTTTCGCCATTTCATTTCTTACATGACTTGATTGTGGCTCTCCTGGCAGCTCTTTATATGTCAGTTTTCTGAGCAGTATCAAAGATCTTTATCCTCTTCACCGTTTCAGCTGAAAAGGCAGGTCAGATTCCCATCTCATTTAATACCTGAAGTGCAGAATTGCTTGACTTCGCCTGAGAGTCTTGCAGGGAGGCTTCACTTCTCGCTCAGTTACTGTGTGTCCTCTGAGATGCTGCTCAGTGTCACTGAACAGAAGGCTCGTTAATGCTGACGGGGCTCCCAAGGTTTAGGAGGAATTTCTTGAAGGAAAGGCTTTAGTAAGAGGTTGGATTTTTTGCACACACAGGTGTGTAGTCAGTCGTTAGTAATCTGCTCTGTGCTTTTCACCCAGGTCATTTACTTTCTAGTTTATAAATGCTCTTTGAGTCAGAAGTTAAAGGTGTGTCTCAAAATAATAGCATGGTGACATTTTTGTGCACTTTAGAACAGGATGAAGGTCTCAGGATAAACTTTCTTCTTCATGATGCATCTATATTTTAGTGAATGTGTGATTATAGGTAGGTTTGTGGGTTTGTGTTTTTTTTAGTTAGGAATGTTGGAAAATATTTTGGGCCAACTTAAAAGCTACAAGGAATTGTTCTCAGCTCTTGAGTTAAACTAGACGTGTAACTTCAGCTGTACGTCCACAGCTTGTGTGAGAGGGCTGGAGATGCTCTGACCACTGGCTTGGTTATGGATGTGTACCTTTGGCATTGTAAGGAGAGATGAATAAGAGAAGGAAAGAGTGCCAAAAGAAGAGGACAGCTCATGTCATCAGCTTGTGAATACAAAGGAGCAGTGCATGCACACTGTGCCAGGAAACCTAAGCTTAGCCTCTTGCCAAGCAGATTGATTTACTGTCTTTATTTTATTTCTATATTTATTTTCTTACTGGAGGATTCAAAGCTTGGAAATATAGATAAGGAAGGAGCCGTTGAAGGGCATTTTTGAAACAGGGTCCCTCCTCATAACTTATACATCAACTGTTCAGGGAACCAGCATGGTCTCCTCAGCAAGTGGAAGACGCTGCGCTTCCAAGGTTTCTTCCTCAGGATGGCAGACTTTCCTGCAAGGCAGTACTTTCACAGGCTGTTTAATTATCTGAGGCTGGAGAGTATCAGCACTTGGTGTGTACACAGTGCATGACTCCAACTTACTGGGTAAAAATTTACTTTGGTCAGACTGTATATGCTTTGTTCTCCCAGTAGGAATAAGAAGTATTGGGCCTCTAAGTCAAAGTCTTTTTATTATAGGTACAGTCTGTAACAGCATTCTGGAGGGAAGATGTATGCTTTTAATCTCTCTCTGACTTGAGTTTAGGTGTGGCAAAGTAGTGGTCCTTGTCCTGGTCCATTCCATGTCCTCCCTGGACAGTGAAGCTGCCCTGGGGTCCCTCAGGGACATGGAGTTGATATTCTGCTAGCCCCCTTCCATATCTTCTTCTTCATAGTCCTGGGGCTGGGTGCCCTTTTGGATGCCATGCTCATGTCTGCTTCAGGTTTCTTTGGTATGAAGATGAGGAGATGGACTTAGGGAGGAAGGGTGAGACCAGATTTAGCCCAGGTGAAGGTCTGGCACGTTCAGTAGGAATTACGTATTTAGTTCCTATATTCTCTGACTTGGTTAACTAAAATTAAAAAAAAAAAAAAAAAACACAAAAAAAAAAAAACAAAAACAAAACAAAAAAAAAAAAAAACCTGCACTTTGCTTGGTGTTGATGCTTTTAAAACCATGTCTGAATTTGAAGAAGAAAGTGAATGAAAGCAAGGAAATACACGTGGTGTGCGGAAAGACATGCATGTTTCAATAGCTGGATTAGCTGGATTCAGAGTAGCATTTGGCTTCTAAAGAATTGTGATGCTGAGGATATTCATATAAGACGAGAGCCCCATCAACACACCTTTGCTGGGCAGGAGCTGAAGCTCCTGAACCTTAAAGCACTGCTGTCTCTGGAATTACTGTTCTGTCAGCAACAGCACTCACTGGTGTTGCTTTTACCAGTATGTATGTGGTATGCTTTTATTGTAGCAGTAAAAGCACAGATAAATGGGTTAATTGTATCTATACTTAAAGTGCTGTTACAGGGCACTGAATTAATTCATCTCATACGTGAAAAGACCAACTACAGGACTTGTTTTTCCTCTGAAGAGGCACAATTGAAATATGAGAACAGCATTTTGAATTTTAAAATTTGTCAAGTACCATAGTCATGCCCAACTTATTTTAAAAACTGGAATTATTAGAGGTTGTTCAAAACAATTATTGAAATTTTTATTGTGTTCCAGTATAATGGAAACAATTAGAGACATGCTACGCTTTTATTTTCTAGTTTTATTTTCATTCAGCTGTAGTGTTTTCCCAGCCTGTCTGCTGATGTACTAGAACAGATTTCTGTTGAAGATAGTGCAGTGATACATGGATCATTACTTTCTCCCTATAGCCATGTAAAGAAAAATCTGTAGGAACTCATTACTTAGTGGATTAGCAAACTTTACCCCCTGCTGCTCAGTCCTCAAAACAGAAGGGAATAAATGAGTCTTGAATCATCTCCTGTCTTTACTTAACAAAACAAACCTGACGGGAATCCTTGCTTCCAGATGTCTCACTGGCTGTGGGAAATTACAGTAGCCAAGAGACTAAATAGTAGCTATATTATGTTGCCTTTTATATTAATTTCTTTTTACTTTTAATTTATTATTTTTGGAAAAGGTTTTTTTGAGGGACCATATTCACCACATTTCAGAAGTGCAGAGAGTTGCAATGTGTGATGAGCAAACTGTCTCTTTGTACATTGCTGCACATGGGAAGCAAATGGGGTTGCACATCAGGTTAGGTGAAAGGAAGAGGTTTAGGGTCTTGGAGTACATGAAATTTTCAGGAGGTTTGGGAATCCTGGAAGAACTCTATTTCCTAATGTGTACCCATGCCTGAACTATTAGAGCATTTATTTTTTTCTATATCAGCACCAGAATTATGGAAATCATGATAACAGCTTTCTTTCAGGTAAGGAGGACCGGGAATAATGAGCATTTTAGTGTGTCTGAGGGAAATTCAAGTGTTGGAGAGGATTGTACTTGTCCTGTTGGTCTCCCTGGGAGCTGTTCAGTTTCTGCTGAAACCTGTGAGACTGACAGCATTTCCAAAGCTGTTGAAGAGTGCTGTGCTGGTGAGGAATGAGTGATAAGCTGAATATCTTCCAGACCTTTTCACAAGAGCAGTCATGTTACACATACTGTCCTGGAAGTCCTGAGCTTCTGGCTGATTCCAGATGAAGTTACCCAGCAGGTCATTTAGAAATGCAGTCCATTAGCGAGAAGAAAAATTTCATGCTTCCTTCTGTCATGTCGTATATGATAGAAGTCATACTTGCAGTAAGATGTTTGGGAATTTTGCTATGTAGAAGGTATAATTTAAGGCCTTACTAACTACACATCTATTTTCTCTGCTTACAGCATGGTGACAAGAAGGCAAGTGGAGATTCTTCCAAGCCAGGAGAGAAAAAAGCAGAAGTCGCAGAGGTAAATTCAAGTGTTTGAACATATTAGGAAAAAAAGTCAGGAACAAATTTCATCCTGTACAGATTTTTGCCTTTTGATAGCAAAATGGGAGTTTTCAGAAAATTAACTGGTGACTACAGCCACTCACTGTTCTTTCCAGGAATGTATAGTTTTGTCTTGTGCTGCTGAGAGTCCTACTGGGCATATTTCTTTGCTGTGTTCATATTTTCCCAAATATTTCCTGTTAGTATCTGTGGAAGCTATCTCAGTAGAGTATGTACTGTGCAGTGCCAGGACACTGTGGGACACACATGGTTTTTCCGTTTCCCGGAGGTAAAGGTGAAGTGAGGGCACTGTGACACTTTTCGACCTTGTTTGCACTCTGGCTTTTCTTCCACAGCCAGAAATTCAAATTCATGCATAGATGTTGCACATATGCTGACACACTTGGAAATATGTGGCCTGTGCTATATTTTAAAAAAGGCAGTTTTCTGCCTCCTCAGAAACTGGTATTTACATTGAGTTTACACAAGCAACTTTACGGTTGGAGCACAGCAGCTATTGCACACCATCAGAGGGCATCAAGGGTTGCAGGCAGTGTTTGGAGAGTATTTGGACTGGTCATCTCTCTCCCAGAAGCTCCCTGTTAGCCACTGGGTGGTAGGTCCTTATGTGCTACAGTGAGTCAGGCTGGTGATGCAAAGAGAAGGTATTGTCCAAGCCAGGTCACGAGTGCACTGATCATCATTTCCCCAGAAGCCTCTGCTATTCCAAGGAAGGTATAATAGCAGATTAAAAAAAAGAGTTTGTAGAAATGACTGTTGCAAGTTGTCTACTTGTCTTTAAATGTTAGTCGTTGGTCCAGGGAAGCCAGAAATAGATATGCCTGATGCTTTATCCTTAGGAGAACCTATGTGGGAAATAGCTTTGCCTAAGCTTGTTTAACTGCATTGCAAATAAGGCTAGTGAATGCTTTTATTGCAACCCTCTGAAGTAGATGGTTTAGGCAATTGCCTTTCTTTCCTGTCCAGAAAAGCAAGGAAGGCTGCTCTAGCCTGGGAACACATGCCTCCTTTCCTTTCTATAGATACTTTAGTTTTTTCATAAATCCCATTGTTCATTTATACATTCTTGATTTAATGACAGATTCTTGGACTGTGCATTTTTACTCTTAACAGAGAAGTGCTGACTTTTTTGTGGGAAGTGCAGGAGTTGAGGCCTGTAGGTTGGGGTTGTGGAGTTGCCGTTTCTGACCTCTCACTGAGAAGATCTGTTTCTAGCAGCAGAAGACTCTTACTAAATTTATTGTCTGGATACTTTTGCTTTTTGAGTCCTTGGAATACTGCATGCGTGTTTCCTCTTTTGAATTCTTTCTATGTTTCAATCCTTCCACTGACTTTGCAGTGCTTAAAAGTGAAAGCAGAGCAAAGCCCTTTTCCACAAACTCAGTGAACAGTGTCAGCCCCGCTGTGGTTCACACTTACCTCCAAAACACTTTGATTTGTTAAGCAGTTGAGGTAGTAACTCATAACAGTTGTACACAGCTCCCAAGAGTCTGCTATGTTACATTTTTGTTTAAAAGTCAGAAGTTATTTCCATGGTCTTTTATTTTTTTAAACCGAAGTTTATAATCCATCTGCAGATAGTTTTGGGCAGTTTTGTCTAGATTATCAAGGTTGTTCACCTGCCTACTAGAAAAAGTTTGATAATGCATTATGAAATGGACAAGGAAATAGGAAAGTTCTTTGAAGACTTTATATCCATATTGAAAGGAAAATAGTAAAATCCCATATGGTTATTGTTTAAGTAAAAATAACAATAAAAACCTCTGTTTCTCAGATTTTTGGGTAGATAGTCCTGAAGGAGTGAGAGAAGGAGAGTAAAGATTTAAAAAACTGTGGTAGGAAGAGTGACGCTAGGAGATGCTAATCACCCACAACATCAAGGAAAGCGCAAAATGAATGGTGTTAGGGTATAGAATAGGCTTCTTAAGCTTTACTGCCTCAGAAATTTAAAAGTAGATTGAGAAAAACCAACTGGCTTACTGCAGATAGAAACCTACTTGGTAAGATACACCCTTGTATAGAGCTGCTGAGGAGATTAAATGGTTCCATAGGATTTTTCCAATTTTAGCCTCACAATCCAGTAATATAAAACAATGCTTTAAAAGATTTAGGAATTAGCTGTGTGAAGATGATCTATTTAATAACTCCCTAGGTTTGGAATTACATACACTCATTGCAGGGAGTACATGTAATTTGTGTATTATGTGCCAACAAACACTGGTTCATAGGATTGTTTCTTCAGGAAGTATTTACTTTTTAGGTTTCCAGTGATGTTCTGCTTAATTTTTGGGAGTATTTTCATCCTTGGATCTTGAAGCATTGCATAAAGGAGAATAGACATGTTGTCTGAGTGACATAGATGAAATGTGAGAAAGGTGCTGAAGCACAGAGCTGGAGTTGCCTTACTTCAGGTCATCCTGCTGCTCATCACGACAGAAAAGAACCAGGTCACCAAAGTAGCAGGCTAGTCCACACAGATAAAAGCTCAGTGGGGAAGCCATGAACTCAGTGAAAGCAGTGAGCCTTCCCCTCTGAATCCTGGAACTGACTGCCCTTCCTGCACGTATGAGTAGCACAGCTGCAGCCTGTGTCTGTCACTTCAAAACTTTTCTACAATCCCTTGTGTTCCACTACACTGGCCTGGCTGATGCTGAAGTCACACAGCTGTAGCTTGCAGACTGGCTGGAAGAGACAGATGGCAGGTGTGTTGAGCAGCTGTTTGCAGCAGATGCCGTTCTACTTGGTGTCTTTATAACTTGTAAACTAAAGGATGCACACAGTCCCTCTCTGTAACTCTTCCCAAGGGTCCACTCCCGCCTCTTCTGCTCTGTTGCCAGAAGCATCAGCTTATTGCAGTACTGAGGTTCCAGCTCTTCTGAAGGGCTAAATTTAGTCTGTCCAGTTTCTCAAAACGAAAACAAAGATGTGGCCTTAAGGCTGTAATACCCATTTTACTTTAACACTGATCCTTCACAATAGCCTGTGGTAGTTACTTGGAAGACCTTTGGTCGTGCTAACATTCAGTGCTATTGCATCTAGCAAAGGAGAGAAGTATTGTGCACAGATTTTGGAAGGGACAGAACTCTGATATCATAGCCCTTGTTAGCAAAGGAAAGGTACTGCCATACTTGTTTGTATCATTTCAGGAGTGCTGCTCAAGCTTTCACCATAGACAGAGGTGGGGTGAGGGGGCTATTTGAATGGGAAGGGTCAGCTTTGGGTTGAGGTACACATTGTCAGTCTACTGGTGAGCAACTGAGTGTGTATCTGTGCATGGTGCCTTGTTGAAATAGGCAAAAGACGTGCCGGAGGGACAGAGTTGGAAACTGCAGGTGCATTAAAAAATATAATTGGAAAAAGATAGAGGCAGTTCTTCATCATGGTAATTGACTGTGTTTTATGTTGTATTGGGCACTGCTCGAGGACAAAGGCACAAGTCACAGGGATGTATCTTGTATCTCTATGTCTTGGTTGTTAGAACCTTTACATTTGTTGAATTCACATCCTAAGCAGAATCAGACACTTGTTGAAAATCTACATCAGCTTTAATGAAGTGTTTTCATTTCTTATGAATGTGTGTATGGTAGATGTTAACAGAAACAAAATGATCATTGTGGGAATTGGTGGTTGCTCATGCACTTGAAGCTGTTGCATGGTTTTGCAGCTGGGATGCAGCTGCCATCCAGTGAAGGTGAGTGATGTGCTGCAGTTTTCCCCATATCTGCCCCGTTTTCTCATTGCATTGTTACATAATGGAGCTGAGTCAATATGTCTGCAGCATACCATTGCAAAGTGTATGAAATAATGAATTTCCTTTCTTCTCCTGTTCTCCTGATCTTTCGGGGCTTTCAGCAGTTTGTTAACATGTGAGGGACAGCTGGTGTGGTTTTTCCTTACCCCACAGTCTTCACCTTACATATGCCCCTCTGTCAGTTTCATACCACTTTCTGAGACCATCAGGGCACTGGTACTCTAGAAGCTTTTGGATACTAAAAGATAAATTCTTTCAAGGGGAGATGGGACAAAATCACTGAAGAGAAACCCAGGATGGTTTAAAAAATACACTGAAATTTAGAAGTCCCCAGCCCACACATTATCTGAGTGTGCAAGAGTATTTGGAAGAAATATCGACATGGACCTGACCTATTTCTACATCACTGGTTTTGAGATTTTTTTATATCAGCTGCTAGAGACTACTTCTAGAGACAGGGAAATATTAAAAGTGAAGCTCATCCAAACTCAGTAAGGCAGGTCTTGTTTTGTAATGGATTGCATGGTCCTGGTGTCCTGTTCTTGCCCACCATGTTCAGTGTTGCCCTGTCAGAGGGCTGCCCTTGGGACACAGTGTGGTCTTAATGCTCAACCACATTGTATTCCTAAGATCAAGGCAAAACTAGTGCTCCTGTTGTGTGTGACTGTGCTCTGAAACCCCTCTGCTCTGTTTTGAGTGGATTCAGGCTCGAGTTAATAACTGCATGTAATCTGGAAAGACCTATTCTCTTTTTGCTGTCATAGAGGGAAATACCAAGGAGAGGTTCTTTATCCCTGTAAAAGCCCATCCTGTGCATTGCTGCTGTCAGGATTTGAAAATGTATTAAAAGACGGGCACAGCCATGTATTTCAGGAATTTGAAGCCCCAGCTTAGAGTAAGGTAACATTTTACCAGATATGGTATGAAACTGGACCCACTCTAAAGTGTCCTGACATTCCAAGCCCCGCTTTACAGTAGTGTGGACGAAATCCGTCCTGCTTGCTCAGATCATTATACTTTACTTCGCAGGAAATACATTCTTTACTTTGAGAGGATTATAGTGATAATTGGCGCTGAGGCATTCCTACCCTTTTAGAATTGTTTCTTTTCTCTGAAGCCAGGATTTCGGTGATACTTTTTAATCCTGAAGCTTGTCATTTAGGATTCCTTATCCAGAAAACCATTAGAGTCACTCAAGAGTCCCGGGGCATAGTGCTGAGTAAAGGTATTAATTATGACTGGTGACAGTCTCTTGGAGTGCTCACTGCTGGTCTGAGTTGTGCATGCATTTGTGAGGGGTTTTTGAATGCAGCATTTGTGAGGATTTTTTTCTACTTTGGTACCAAATTGTTTACTTCAAACTGCACTGTTTGTGTGTTTTCTTTCTGCCCCTGTACCCCACAGCACTGTGGGCACTTGGCACAGGGGATTGTGGCCCTCGTCTATCCTCAGTGGAGGGGTTATGAGAAGCTTCTTCGTCATCTCCACTTTCTGTTTTGGTGGTTCTTTGGCTAAAATGCCAAAGGTAGTTGAAAAATAACATTATTTCAGTTAAATTTTTGGTACTCAGTGAGAGCTGTTGTGATGTGAGGCTCTTTCTGCTGTAAGAAGAAATATAGTGTGATTTCTGCTCAAGCAAATCTTGAATGAAAGATTGATAGGAGGAGGCTGAAATGCTGCTGATGGTTGTCAGAGACATTTTCAGAACAGAAATTGCACATACTTTCCTTTTGTGGTTTGGTAGCTTTTTTTTTTCTATTAAGCCAACTGCACCGTGTCTTCCCTTGGAAAATATGCATATCAAAAGGGTTTATATTTCATTTCTCCTTTATTAAACCTGTAAATTAATATTCCACTCTGAAACAGTGTTTTGTCTTTTTGTTTTGAAGCCACTGCTGATAATGAAGAGTAGATTATAGGTACCTATGTGCAACAGCTTTTATTCCTTCTCACACAATTCTTTACAGGCTTGTGATTCTTTTAATTCATTTCACAAAGAAGCTGTGCTTTGATAATTCATTGGCTCTGTTATTATCAGGTTGGAAGGCGAGATGTGAGTACAGCTGCAAGGTAATTCTTCAGCTGTTTGGGTCTGAGACTTTCACAGAGGAAAAATACTGTTCCACTTCTTGGAGGGGAGAAGATGGGAACAGCCCTGATGTATTTGTTGATAAAGGGGGTCAGAGCCGGCTTGCATGGAGAGAGCATTTTGGGAAACACATAATATCATTATATTAATAAGAGTAAAAGAAGGATGAACCGAACAGTATGATGTGGCTAGTCTTTGAGCTTTTACAAATGTTTTAAGTACCAAAGAAGTTATTTTGGAAAGATGATCCTGGGAGCTAACTTTACTTAGTGTGTGGTGGACAGCATTCAGTAAAGAATACTCATTTGTTCTGGTGGCTTAACTTTCCATGTAGCTTATCTCTAGGTAGTCTCTCTCTACTCCAGAGGAGAATGTATTTGCTTATTTTTCTTCTCTCTCTCCTACCTTTATTTCTCTTCTGCTTACCACAAAACAGAGAAACATTTACATTAACAATTTTTTCTTTATTCTCTTTAATGGGTTAACATAAGTTCATATTCAGGGCAAGGATTTATTTCACTCTGTTAGTTGTTTGTTTGTTTTGGGTGGGTTTTTTGTATTTCAGGCTTGGTGGGGGTGAGGAAAGTTAGCCTTGTGCTTGAATTTTTGGAGTGTGTTGATAGGTGTCATAAAAACTCCTTCTGTAAAACAGTACTTTATGTATGGATTTGTGGTATTTTGCGATTCTGAGATTTTTCAGAGCATCACAGTTGTGTGAGACATATTCTTTAGTAACTAAAGTACATCCTGAACACCATGAGCCATGAGACCCTGAACCAAAGGCTGAGCCTGAGGTGTCAGTCAAGATCTGTGGTACTGAAGGCATACACAGAATACTGATTGCTCTTCAGAGGTGTGCTCTTCTCTTTTTGGTGATTTTTTTTAAATTTCTTTTCTCTCTGAAATTGGGAGAGTAGCACTTCAAATTTTTAATTGGACAACCTAATTAGAAGTGGAAGGATCTGTGGATTACAGAGTCTATACTGGGCAGTACTGCTCTGTACTGGGCAACACTGGACTTGAGCAGTTGTGCAGGAGGACCCTGGGCTGGGACACAAGGAGGAGCAGCCACACTCCTCTGTAGCAGGAAAAATCACTTTTACTCTTGGTTTTTGAAACATCCTGTGAAGTTTTACTGGGATGTCGTTGTTTCCAGTATGGCCAGGACTAAGTGTGACATCCTTGATGTACATGTCTCTAATCATTTCCGTTTGTACCTTTGAGAGATATTTTGGTGATGTTAATCTTAGGTAAGTGGCCACAGTGGGTGGCCCACTGCGCAGGCTCTAACTAAAGGTGACTGTTCAATGTGCAGCTTTTTTTACTCCAGATGATCTCCAAATTTTTGAGCTAAATCAGAAAGAGAACAGAAGCTGGAACTGCCTTAATGACAGAGCTCTCCAGATCCCCCAGTCTGTTCCAATATCTGGTTCCCAGTCAATTAAAAAAATGGTGCTACTGAGTTTTCTGGTGGAATCTCTTGTCCTTCTGCAGCCTTGCCTGCTTGTGGAGAGCAGCTGGAAGTGTGAATGCTGTAATTGTGTTATAAATCTTGAACTTCTTAGAAAAACTATAATTTTGCCCTTAGCTTTGTACCTTTACCTCCCTCCCTGAGGGTGTTACCTTCTTGATTATAATTCAAATTATGTCTGAACAGCAATAGCTTGACCTTCTTATTTTTGATATCTTTCATTAAATTATATATGGTTTCTGTTGCTTTAACTGTTACTTAAAATGGAGTCACTCTGCCACAGGAAATAGCACAGACATACCAACCATAAAACAGTGCAAGAGAACTCAGCCTGTTCTGGGCTGGGCAACACTTTTTTTATTTTTTTTTCCCTTCATAAATATTTCTGATGTTTGCTATGTCTTTCTTTTATTTTGTAGAAAAAACAAGTAAGTGCTAATGTTAGCCAACCCCCCAAAACACAGACAAGGGGAGCACCTGCTGCTGCTAAGGTAATGCATACTGAAGGAAGTGGTCTTTCTTACTATTTTAACATTGAAGAGGATATGGTGTGGCTTCACAGAAAACCATTTGTTCAACAGCACTAGGATGCTCTTCATGACTTGATAGAAATCATAGTGAATTGAAATTAAGGGGGAGCACAAGCCACTGTTGACTTCCTGAGGAAACAGATATGGTAGCATTCTCCCCTTTCGCGTGTTCTTTGTTGGTGTCCTAGTTATTTTAAAGAATCCTGGTCCCATTGATATCAGAGGCAAACTTCATTTGACTTTAACGGCACTGTGGTTCTTTATTCGTCATTAGCTGTATTTTTGGATTCTGTTTACTTGGTGGAACCGGGTGAGATTGAAGCGCCGAGAAACTGTCTTTGCTCTCATTGTCCCTGGAGTGCCTGGAGTGTCCATTGTCCCTGGAGAGGCATTATAAAGCTGAGTTGCAAAGGAGCACAGATGATACTCTGAGGAGCAACAGGGTGCTCAGGTCTTGCAGAGTATTGAAAGAAGGTGTTGAAAATCTTCTCATGGTGGTTATGCATGAACTGATGGCTGTGCTTGGTAGTCATTGTTACCTGCTGTTTGTCACAGATGACTGAAATGCAGCTCACTGGAAAGAGAAGCAGCAATATGCTTTATTGAGGTAAATTAATAATTTGACAGTTTGATGGAAATTAATGAAGATTAACGGTGGTTTGACAACATTCAGTAAGTTTGATTGCCAGGTTCACCTCATTAATTACTGCGTGGAAGAAACATAAAAAGGAAAATTGAGTTAGAATTGAGTTGGAATGATTCACACAGAGAGATGAAAAGGGTAATGGAGACCTTCCCGCTGCGTTTCGAGGTTCAGAGTATACCCCCTTGCTTTCTAAATTCCTGATGGACCTTAAGTGTGGCTGAGTTCAGACTTAGTCTCAGATTTGGGCAAGAGTTTATGTCTAGTGGAATTATCCAAATAATGTTTATAACATGATTCAGCAACTGTATATGGATTAGTGCTGTTTCATAGCATTAATTCAGCACACTGTCAATCAATCACTCACCGAGGATCTATAGTGAGTAAAGGGTCTCTCTGCCACCAGTGAGGAAAGATCTCTGTCTCAGGTGAGGGATCCCAAACCTCAACAGGCCTCCTTGCTCAGGGGAAGGGTCTGTGGTGTGCAATCCTGCTGCAGTTCAGGGAGAGCTCAAATCAGGCCTGTCTTGATAGCAGAGTGAATTATTTGGCCGCTGGTCCGTAGCAGAGACAAGATTGATGTCTTTGTTTAGCTCTGGTACCTTGTTCTGCACTTTCATTATCTTGCACTTTCAGGTTTTGAAAGCCCTTTTTAACACATTTTTCAACACACCTTCATTCCTTTGTATGTGAGCCAGGGGCTTTGCAGCTCATCAGTTCACACCAGGGATGTGAGGCTGGCTGCTCCTACAAATTACTCCAAGGAGTCCATTAGTCCACCCCAGAGTTCTATATCTGGAGATAACCCATTGTTTGAAGGACCCTATCAGCAGGAAGTGTTTCTGCTTTTGAATGTGATTTTTATTTTCTTAATCAAAGCTGTTGTAAAATAATACCCCTAAAGATTTCTCTGTGCCACCCAAGTACTTATTTTTTCCTTTCTACCTAAGGAAGGAGGAGACAAGGATATAAATGCTGTTTTCACTTTCTTCCAATGCTTTTGTCTAATGCTTTAAGGACATCCCCAGCTTTTCTTTCTATTCCTTGTGTTTTGCCAGGGCCTTTCTCCTGCTAGTCAAGCTGGATGTAGTTGTCCATATGTAGTTCCCATGATAGGTGAGACAGTCTCAAAGATCATCCTTCTGCTTAAGAATCTGTAGCTGCATAGTCCCGTGGAAGCACGTATCTAATTTTCTAACTAACACAAGTTTTCTTTTGGTATTTGGTGGGGGTTTTTTTTCGGTTCATGTTCTTTTTATGATAATGTGTCCTCAACCATAAGTGTGAAAGGCACGATTTCTGGTGGTGCTGCTAAGCATGAGAACTGGAAGGTAGTGTCATGAAAATAATACAATGCAATTGCCAGGAATTGCTTTATATTGGGTTATGACAACTTAGGCTATGTATTTCATCAGTACTTGGTGTTTCTCCAGTTTCTGTGACATTCCGAAGTATTTATAGGTGAAAATTATATAGTATGAAAATACTCACCTCATGGCTGTCTAATACTGACTGGTTTTGGATAGCTATTTTAAGTTTAACTGTTTTAGTTCCCACTCAGCCTTTTCTGCTTTTCTTCACTAAGGCTAAATCTCTTGTTAATTATATATTTTAATAATATCCTGTGAGTCTGTAGTGTTATTTAAAATAGAGCAAAACTCAGAGATGTCTTGTTCTTGTAGTTTGTGCCACCTGTACCTTTTTCAAGCCATTTGGCTGGCTGTATTCCTTTCTGCCCTTATTTTGGTCTCTAAAAATACTTATTGGAAACAAAAATTTTGCAGAGCTTTTTTTTTTTTTTTTTTTTTTTTTTTAAACAGGAATTTTACAGGAAGAAGAGTATTTCTTGAAGAGCCAAGGCAGTTCTTTCTCTTTTGCTGTAAGCCAATCAGATCTTTTAATGCAATCAGAAATACTCCACCTGCTCTTAAACAATTTGGGACTACTGTTTCTTCCTTTATTTCTTTTCCCCTGATATAGATTTAATGTTTTCTGTGTGCAAAACCTCTTTTGGTTCTTTAATAATTCTGTTGGTCAATAGGACTTGTCATTGGTGCACTTTATCCCAGATAAATTTTAACTCCTTAGAAGAGGCAGAGGAAGTAGGATAGTTAAGTTTGGTTTTTTAACCCATTCGTACACTCCAGTGAAATTACTTACTCTGAACTGAACAGCCAGAGGGGGTTTTGCTGCTCCATGTTAGGCCCAAATAATTTTTCCTTTTAGTTAGTAAGTAATAATAACTGATGGCTTGTTCCTTCTTGGGTCACCTGCATTTTTGAGTTTTAAGGTGCAGGAACTTGTGTGTGATGAAGGTTTGTCATTGTGTCATGGATACGGGTAGTCTGATTGTCCTGTGATGGTACCTGTCACATGGATGACTCCTAAGGGACAGCACTTTGTTTGGCTTTGTTTGTCTGGCTTTGTTTTAGTTTCCATCTGAACAGTTCTTTGTGCCTTCCTTTTACTCCTGTGCTCTTTGTTTGGTCACTCTCGAGTTCCTGGCATTGCAGCCAGGGTGTACTCATTGCTTTTGCTCAGTCTGTTCTTATGGGGATGTTATTTGACTGCCCATGGCAACCTTGATGTGCCTGGTTTCTGCATGACTCAAACCTAAATTAATAATTTAAAGGTGTTTAACAGAAACAGGTGCTCTGACTCCTTTGACTATGTGTGTTTTCAGTAAGCATTTATCTGCCTTGTCAGATAAATGAACTGAAAAGGTAGATTCAGGTAAGGTTGTGATCATCAATATTTAGTGGTTGCCTATGAGCAGCCTCTTCCTTGTATACATTAACTGCAAAGGTGCCCAAACCAGGAGGTCATGGCTTATTAGTATTATCAGACAGCAGTGAGGAGGAAAATCTGATCTAACCTCCTTCCTCTGCAGAGGATGTGTTTTCTTTAAAAGCCTTTAATGATAGTGTTGCCAGTTCCACAGCCATCAGGAAAGCCAGTTTCTAGCTCAGTGTTTAATCATAGCTATTAATAGAAGGCACTGATAATTGAACACAGAGGAATCCAGCCACCTTTCTTGGATCTTTGTGTTCTTTTGTGGTAATTCCATTGATAACAGATGTTTTGCTACTTTTTATGTAGCAGATTTTTTGCATTGCTCGTAATGAGTAATCATTTTCTTGTGGCTGGCTGTAGCTTAGAGAAGTGAGAGTCTTTGTCCATTTTACTATCATGGAGTATTTTTTGAAACCGTGCTGGAAGAGCTCAGCAACAGTGGAAATTCAGTAAGAATTACTTTTATTTCAGATCTTCAGAGAAAAGCTTCTTGACCTTAATGATTTAAGAAATTTAAGGTTAGTTGCTTTCGACTGGCATCCAAATTACTGCTGTCTTAAAGGGGCATTCAGTCTGCTTTCTTATGCAATGAACAGGAATACAAGATAAAAAAAGGGCAGTTACTAAATACCTTTGAGTGAAGTCCCACTGTTTCTGCAGTGGAGAAGTTTATCTAGTTTATCATCAAAAGTGGTTCCTACTATCAGTGTATTTACTGTTTAGGTTTCTTTCTGTTGCATACCTTATTTATCTGTCACCAGTTTTTTATTTGGTAGCCTTTGCAGAGGCACCTTGCGAAGGAAACCATTTTTGAGTAAAAGGTGTCTGAAGTCACAGTCCCATATGACAAGTATTGAGAATTTGATTACGGAGCCAAAAAAAAAAAAAAAAAAAATCAAGAGCGCGTCACTATGGGTATTTCAGGAAGAACCTTGTAACTTATTAATATAAATTAATATAAATTAATATAAATTATTTGGATTTGTTATGCTTAAAAAAATTCCTAGTCAAGTTTTGATGGCCTTGACAATGACTTTCAATTAGTAACATTTGTGTACTCTGGGAGCCTGTTTAATCAGTTCAACTTTAGGGAGGGTATTTTGTAGACTTCTAGTAGGAATATTGGTCTTTTGAGGGGAAGTGAGTAGATTCCTTCCCGTGGCACCAGTGCAACTAACTCTTAAGGTGAAAGGCGAGCACAGCTTTTTGAAAGCTGACTGTTGCACCATCCTAAGCAGGCATTTCAGCCCTGCTTTTGCTGCGTGACGCTCGCCGTGTCAGCCTGGTGACAGCTGTCCCTGCTGGAGGACCTTGGTCCAGCCACCTCCCGAAGTGACCCGGGAGTGGGAGGCAGGCTTGCTCATTGTGGCTTCTCGCTTCCACCGTACTAGCAGAGCCTGAACCTGCCGGTTTGGGTCCCCTCCCCTGGCACGGTGGGGCTGTGCTGGCAGTGAGGAAGCCGTGCTGCTGGGTGGAGATTGTGCCACTCAGCACACGGGCTCGGCTTTGCCAGCGCTCCCGGAAGCCGCAGCCACAGCTGCTCCAGCGCGGGGGCGAAAAACAGCCGCGTCCTGCCATTCCTGATGGAAACAGAAGGCACACGTCTATCCGAAGTGAGTTAGCTATTTTTGTTTGCTCTGCTTTCCTGCTGCCTCTGCTTGAGGCTCCTTTGTGTTCATGTTGCAGTCCGTTTTTTTTTATTGTTTTTCCTTTCTCCCCCTCCCTGTCTTCCGGGAGTTTTGTGGGCTGAAGTAACACAGGCCGCCAGCTTCAGGGCTGCCAACGTGATTCAGTTGTCAGCAGACTTGAAACGCTACAGTGTGTGTAGTTAATTAGCTTCTCAAGTTATTTTAACATGCTGGAAACACCCTTTTTAGACACTGTAGCACCACCTGACAAAAGCAGTTGGAAGAAGAGAGGGAAGGAGAAACAAACTTTTTTAAAGTAGTGTCTAAGTTGTTCTTATATTGCTGTTGTATTTATGTTTTTGTTTTGGGGTGTGGTTTGCATTTTTTCCTTGCTCACAGCCCGCGCTGTTCCTGAGTCCAAGAGCCATGTAATTTTTTGGCATACAAATGCAGAGCCTATATGCCTGTGGCATATACAGGGTATTGCATAGTCAGGGTGTGGTGATCTGTAAGAGCAACGTCTTGGTTGAACTGTGCTTACGTATCAATACTTTATTATTATTAAAAATACATAACCTGAAAGTGCTGAAAAATCTGATACGGCACACATATGGAAAAAATAAGACTTTTCAATAAATTGTATTCTTTCTATAGTAGTAGAAAGTAGGTAGGTGGGTGTTGCTTAAGGTATGCCACTGTTTGCTTATTGTTGGTAGTATACTTACTCCTCTTTTCTTTGGAGAAAGTGCACTAAATAGCCCAGAGTTCTTGAACATTGCAGCCGACTCTGCTGAGTTTTTGATCTCTTTTTTTGTTAGGGTTTCTTAGATTGATATAAAACATACAATAAGAACTTCTACATTAGACATTCTCTTTTCTAGACTAGCTTATTTGTTACTGTCAGCTTTTTGTATAGAGTGGGGCTTTTTTGGTTTAGGGGCTTGAGGGTGGGTCTTGTGGGGTTTTTTTGGATTTTGTGTTTGTTTTTTTTTTTTTAATTTGTTTTTGTTTGGGGGGATTGGGGGTTTTTTTGAGTGATTAGGTATGTAGGGTATGTAGAACTTGAAGAAAATTCTGTTTCTGATCTTGGAGTGGCAGAAACAAGCTCCATGACCAGTTTTTCTCACAACTCTGATTCTAGAGCTTTGCACTTCAGGCAGACACTCCCAGTTTGAAATCTAGGCGAAGCTGTGCTGCTCTGGAGATGGTGGCTCTTGGAGGATGGGGAGTGGGGGTAGAGGAGAAACCTCTGTCTCCAGAAAGCAAAGGAACTGCTTTTTCAGTGAATAGTTCTCCAGCCTCTGCATTCTCACCATTTCTGCCCTTTGTTATCCTGAGATGAGAGTGCACTCACTAATGCTTGAGTCTCATCTGTCAAAGGAAGAGCCTGGCAGGGAGACAGGAGAGTTTGGTCATCTTGGATACTCCTTGGGAGCTCCTTAAGGCTCAGAAACCCTTCTGGTTCTGGAAGAAGTCAGGTCTGTGCCTGGCTTTATGCCATGCTTAGTAAAAGTGCTTGGACCAACTAGGAAATTAACATTTTTGATCCCCAGCAGAGAAGTCATCAGTGAAGCAAGTGCCCCAGTCTGCCTCTTTTTAAGTGGAAATGATAAAACAATGTTGATTTTTTCTAAAATGATTGAAGATAAAATCCCAACCACACACCACCACCCCTGTTTATGCTGCGTTATCCCTAGATTATCTTTTCACAGCGAAGTTCTGTTAAGATTCCTTGACTTGGTGTGTTTTGTTTATTCTCCTTTATTGGTTTCCATTCGTTTTGGTAACTACTGCCACCGTGACCATTTGTGTATCAGTTCATACAGCTTCATGAATAATATTTTGTTTGTGCATCTTCAGGGTGAAAAATGCAATTTCTAATTCAGAGTACTGCTCAGCTTGAGTATGGCCTGGCTTGATTGTTGTAATAGAAGTAATTGAGCTCATAACCTTGGAGATCTTCAGTCCTAAGATGAAGTCCTCTTTTACGTATCATTTCTGTCTTTTTAACCCCACCCTGCCCTCCCTTTAGAGAGTATTGGTTCCGTTTGTAAATTCCCTGGTTCTGGTTGCAATTCCCTGGTTCTGTCCCGTCTCTGCTGAGTAGGGCTTTGCAACACTGCAGACCAAGCGACACAAATCCTAGCTGAGCTCAGCAGCGATGTGTGGCATGTGGCTGGCACCTAATCTCCTGTTTCCCTGGTGTTTACTTATCAGCCTGCAATTTGCAGACACAGATAGGTGTGGAACATTCTCGTTTTTGAAACAACACACAGAAATGGAAGCAGTTAGCTGTAGCTAAATGCTAACAGTGTGCAGGAGGTAGAACTGAAAAGAGGACTTCTGAGCTGCCTACAAAAACAGGAGGGCTCCTCTGCAGTGACCAGCTCATACATTACTGTAATGCTGTATTGTGCAGAGTGGGAACCTGAGAAGAGCTGTGACTGAACTGGGGCATTGCTTCTAATATTTGAGTATGACTGAATGAAAGTGAAATTTCAGTGTGCACCAGCTTGTTGAATTTATGCTCGCAGAAACAGGAAGTTTCCAAGAGGAGGTAATTGAAGAGCACATTTTAAAGAGAAGTAAGAATGGCATGTTTAAAGCAGATTATTGATGTAATTCAAAAGAAACAAGGCGTGTGCAGCCTGTGATATTGACGCGGTCTGTTTGCAGACACACAGATGTGAAGGCAGCAGATGAAGTCTGTACCCTGCTTGGCATGTAATGACCTTCTTTCCAGGTCACTTTCCCTGATTGTGAAAGGACATTACATAGAAGTTGCCTTCGTATGTAGTAAAGCCTTTGAAGCAGGAGCCATGCTGCACACTGGAGTTTAAGTAATTTCTTGTGGTCACAAGTTGCCTTGTGAGTATGTGAAGGTTCTTCGTGTTTAGCTGCTGTGCATGATCTCTGACCAACTATCAAACTCCTTTACTGCTTCCAAAAGAAGTAAACAACCACAAACTAATGCACAGTGCTTCTTATCATCACCTGTGGGATAATTCTAAATTTTCCTGCACAACCCTAACTTCCTGCATATAAGTAGTATAAACAGAGGTGTTGGAAGTTTAAGAAAGAGTCAAATGGTACAAAAACTGTTTAAAGTGAATCGTCATTCACTGTCCTCAGTTATTTTTTAAGCATAAAGCTGATACAGAGACTTAACAGTTAATAAAATAAAGAAGAGCTAACATACCAGTATTAAGCTTTGAACTTGAATTAGATTGCTGAAATCCAGACATCTTAAAATAGACATCTAACCTAAGGGTGGTTTGGCAGATCAGTTAGTTTCTAGGTGGTGTGAAGCCTTGTTCTGCACTGTGGTAAATATAATACAGATTTCATTCACTGGTTTGCTTGATAACATTTGAAGTAGTGTCACCAAATTCAAATAGGTTTTCTCAAAAAACACTGCTTAAAAAACCTGTTATGTTAAAATTGGGCAGTATGGTTAGCCAGCTTTAGCGGATACATAAAATACATTCAGTGATGAAATATTGTCAAGTTTCTTCTGTGTTCCAAAATAGCAGAAATTTTATTCTAGTATTCAAAATAGAAGAAACCAGTAGGAGTGAGTCTGTGTTATGGAAGTTGTCTGGCTCAGTGTTCCATGATGATCAATAAATTTAGCAGCACTTGAGGCTCTAAAAAGGCTTTACAAGCTAATCAGCTTTTCAATTTCCTGGTTCAGACCATTCTCTTATAAAAATCTATCATGTTTTTGTTTTAGGAGCAAATGGCTTTGTTTCCTATGTGTCTTTTAGCATCTCTCAGTGATGGTTGATCTTGCTCCTGGGTACAGACTAGTAATTGCTGCAAATACTTGTTCTGTGGGGTTAGAAAATTGCAGAATAATGAAATTTTGGCATTAATCTTCTCCACAGTAGCAAGCCAGATCATCTTCTGAACTGAGTTTTGCAGAGAGATATGGTTCTGTGTTATCAGCAATCTTTGGATCTGGTCTCTGATTTACTGTGGTCGACTTTCTAATGGGGGAAAGAAGCACTAACATAATCCTCCTGTTTGTTACTAGTTTAACTGTCATTTAGGAGGAGAGTGCATTTGGAGATTTTGGAGGTAGTCAGACAGCAAATCCTCTTCTGGTGGGCTCCTAGGATGGCACTTCAGACAGGAACATCCTGAGTCTTTCTTGGTGGTTCTTCCAGGCATGGTCCCCCCACCCCTCCCCACACATCTTCTCACACACGGACGTTGTTCCCTGAGTCTCAGTGCAGCTTAATTTTGTTCTGAACATACCCTTTGAGGTTTGTCTGTCCTCTGCAGATGCGTGGCCTTCAGCTGTACTTCACCTTATTCTTCACATTTACACTGGGCTGTGAGTGCATATTGGCACAAAGCAAAATCGTAAGTTTCTTAGCTCTAAGGGGCAGTCAGTTTTTCTCTAAAATTACATTTTTTGTTGTCTTTACCAAGTTGTAGAAATTTAAACTCTAATAATAGATTTATTATATATGATATGATCTATAGAATTAATGTATTTATATGTAATTTATTTTATATATTTATAATTATAGTTATATTCACCAATATAATTAATAATATTAATATAATTAATAATATTAATTATATTAATTAATGTATGAGAAATAATTAAATTCCTTATAATTCATGAATTATATGATATAATCTATAGCAACAAGATTTTACACATTTTTCATTTATATTCCTACCAGCTGAGTTCATGAATGATGAAAGCACAGGAAGCATCTGTAGAGAGAGAGTTTCTTCTTGTTGGTTTGGGTTTTTTAAAGACAAATATTTAAAACCAAGTATATTGATGAGTTGATCTGCAATAGCATGAACTAAAAAAACTGCCTCAAGTAACAACTCTACCAAAGAATTTTAGATTGAGGTAGATCATAGCTACAGAAAAAGTAACTACCAACTGTCCTCCGAGAATTGTTTTTTTCCCATCCCCCCTCAGTGGCTGGCAGGAGCAGTAGGCTTTGTTTATAACATGCAGTGTTGGTGAGTTTCAGTAATGATAATTTAGAAGCTTTAGAAGTGAAAGAGGCACGTGGCAAAGTCAGTCATTAGAATTTGCACCGTAAATTGTTTAGAAATCATTCTGATCACTTCTGCATAGAAACTGATCACAACAGGACAACATAATAGGCTGTATATAGTAGCAGTGTTCTATGTAAATATACCAGTCTCCGAGTAATACATAGGTGCTAATTGGAAACCTGTATCCTGCTGCTCCATTTCATTAAGTTCTTAATATTAAACCTCTACAAAATTAACTGAGAGCCTGACATGTTGAAAAGAATATTGTTTTCTTGGTTGTGTGGGGATTTTTACCTTTCTCTTAAAATGGTGGTGTTTTTTTTGTAACAACTTAATAGCATAACTATATATAAGAACAGTAATTAAAAAAAAAAAAAAAAAAATGGAGCCCCTGGTGGTCTAGTGGTAAGGGTGCGGCGCTATCACCGCCGAGACCCGGGTTCGATTCCCGGTCAGGGCCACTCCCGGGCAGGTGGGGCTCGTTAGCCCTTAAAGGCAACCCACCTACGTCCTGAGGACCTCGCTGCCACCGTCCAAGCTCGCTTGGCCCCGGCAGATGAACCTTAGGATTAAAGGGTGGGCTCAGTTCCGCGCACACTGTGTCTCACCTAAAAAATCCAATGCGCAGGCTGGAAGGTGTAAAGACCTTCCCCGGATCTTCACTCGTGAAGACTGGCCATTATAATTAAAAATAATAGATATTTCCAAAATTACTTTGGATGAAAAATGACACAGAAGCACTCAAATTCGTAATTTTAAACTCAGCTGTTATAAATACCACTACAATAAAATTTATATAGTTATTGCTGAATTTTTTGCAGTTTTAAATCACGGCATGTCTTAGCTGCTGCATTGCCTTAATATATATATTTATATCTTTATACTTATGTATTTATTTGTACATGTACACACAGAGAGATGTTGGCTCAGATTATGTACTCACTCCTTGTGGGCTTAATGGAAAATTAATGGAACTGTGTTTATGCCACAGATCACAGAACTGTGTAGCCCTTAGCACATGCTATCAAAGCAAGTGAGACATTTAACCTGTAGCAGCTCAAGTGGTATTTTACACTTCAGTGAAATAACCCATTATTTTTCACAGTAGTTCTCTAGAAGAGCTTTTGCTGCCCACATCTTAAAAGTGCACATCTTAAAGCTTAGTATCAGAACCGTTCCTGTAAAGAGCCATTTCTAATCAAGTAGATTAGGTTTTCCCTCACATTACACAGCTGGTTTGAGGTAACCCTGTAAGTTAGTCATATTAGAATCAGAGTTGATGTCAGCTCTGAACCTGAGAAGCTGTCCCAGCTCATTCATATGTAAGATGTGTTAGGCCCAAAAGAGTATTCGGGTGGCACTTCAGTATCTGTTTTAGTCTAACTTCAAGGTAGATCATTCAGAAAATACTTATATAAATTCTCCCAAGGGCTGCCAGGGCTGGAGGCACCTGGTTCATCTGAGTAGTCTTTGCCACAGAAGGAATTCTTCCTTCTCTCCAGGAGGGCTATCTTTGAGCTCTGACTTGAGAGATTGTTACAGAGTAAGTCAGTTTTTTCTTTGTTTCCCATCTTATTGGCTTCCTGACCAGTGTGCAAAGGATCATGTGCTGACTTGCTTTTCCTGTCACCAAGTTATACCTCATACATACTTTTTCTTCATTTTTCCCCCCCTAAATCTGTCCTCAGATCTTTCTTTATCCATATGTGCTGCAGTGTGATGGCCAGAATTGTCCTAGCATTTGACCTAGAGGAGCTCACGTCAAAAAGGTTGAAAGTTGTATTTCACATTTATGTTGTCACAGTAACAGATTATTTTCTCCCAGATCCCTCTTTCCTTATTTGTTTTTGGCAAGAGTGTCTCAGCCTGTGGCACTACAGCCTTCACATATTTTTGTCAGCATTGCTGCTGGTTTGGGGGTTTTGTGTTGCTGCATCTGATTGTCTTCAGCCTTCCTACAATTGTCAGAGGTCCCTTCAGGCTGGGCACTGATTAACTTCCCTGATTCATTGAGAAAACATCACCTCAAGTACTGTGAGAAGTTGCACTGACAGCATGTCCTCCTCCGAAGGTTCATTGCTTTATTCCTGACCAAACTGTTCATTCTCATTTATTCTCTTGTTATCATCTAAGTGTCTCTGTGCACCCACTAAGTGGGTTGCTTGGCAAATGCTTTCAGCATCTCTTCTGGTTTTGAATGTCTCTACCAGGTGCACTGTGCTCCTTTCTGAGGGTGGGCAGTGACCTCCTCAGTGTGACAAATCTTCTCCATCAATTTCCAGAACTTAAAGTGTTAGTTGACAGTATCTCTCACTGCATTGCATATAGGGTAGTTTCAGTGATTTTTGGCTGTCTGTAACCAAGACCTCTCATGAATTTCTTCACCTGCTGTTCTCTTTTTCCAAAGGGCATCTGCATCCGATCATCTGAGCTGTTAAAATTGTTATCTTTTGGTATTTGTCACCATTTCTTTCTTCTTCTTCTGTCACACTTTTTACTTACAGATTTCTGAAGTACACACAGTGAGACTAGATAACCAATTTTGGGTAGATTTTTTGTGTTGTTTTACTAACTTCTTGGCTTCTATGGCTTTTCTCTTTCAACAGTAGAATAAAGACTAATTTCAGATTAGATTCCAGGTCTCGTCATCAGCTCTTCCTGGAAAGCCATTCTCTAACTCAAGATCACCTGAGGTCCTTTGGTCAGCTCCTGTCCCTGTCCCTGTCCTGCCAGCAGCATGGGCTGGTGAGAGGACAGGCTGTGACCCTACAGCTGTCACACTGCCCATCACCAGAGTGGGGTAATTAACAGGGGACCAGTCTTTACTTAATCACTGTTATCCTGTAGCCTCTTCTCTGTCTTTCAAGTCCCTTCTGTGGTGGTTGTGGGAGTTTGATGCGGGGATCATCTCCATGTGCTCTCTGCCTGTGGACTACTTGTGGTCCTGGATGTTTTGCTGTGGATTTGCCTCCACTCCCAGCTCACAGAACTGTGTGACAGACAACGCTCAGGCTGGGACCCCCCTATGGGTCATGACCAGGGCTGGCACAACACCCTCCAGCACCCATGCCTCTTTCCAGGCAGGAGAACAGGAATCAGCACTGATCACACTTATTTTTCCCTCTGCTGTTGGCTGTGCCCTTCAGGGATTCCTGACAGCTCAAATGACACCCCTCTCTCTCTGCCCAGCTCCAGCCTCCTGGTCCAGTCCATCCCTTGCTGTTTGGCATCCCAACCTTTTAGTGGAGGGGTGTCTGGCCCATGGCATGGTGAGATTCCCCTCCCTGGGAACGAGTAGGGTGTGCCTGCCTGGGCCAGAGCTGCTCAGCAGCTCTGCGTCAGGCTGTTGTTATGCTGGTTGCCAGGCAGCACTTGAATATTTACCTCCACGCCTGACACTCGTCTGAGTGTTGCTTCACCCTTTCTGCAGCCTGGCTGTGGGGCTGCAGCAAACTGCAGAGAACAGCTGGGGCACAGCTGGCAGGATCCTCAGGGACGGGAGCACCAGGACAACCCGTGGTAAGAGGATGACCCCCAGAGCCAGTCTGGTGCTGACAAAGTGGCACAAGGGTGACCAGATGAAGGACTGGATCTCGGCAGCCTCTTGGCTGTCAGCCTGTGAGGCTCAGCTTGGCTGCACATCCCCTCACCTAAGGGCTGGAAGAATGAGGACCCTCTTCTTCCTTGTAGTGGCTTTTCTGGGGGACAGAGTGGAAAATTGGAGGTCTTGAGTATTGTGGAATTAAGGCAGAAAATAAGTGAGACGAGACACTCTGTGGTGGTGTGACGGAAGGTCACGGTGCTTTCTCCCTGTGTGCTCTTCCCCTCTCTGACTCCCCAGGACAAGGCTTTGTTTCCCTGAGTCAACCCCAAGTGTCCACAGGGCTCAGTGTTCTCCACAACCACTGATCAGCAGCTGTTCGTTGAACTGCTTTTCTGCTTTCAAACCACTTCTCTTCCTCCATGAGCATTTACACTCCTTGTTTCTCTTGGTCACTGCCCTCCAGCTGAACAGGGCAGAAAGAAGCAGCTGAGGTTTTGGGAGGTGTTTGCTAGTCTCTGCAGGCTGTAGTGATGCTGATGTGCTGGGACTTGGGAAGGAATTTTTCAGTACATTGTAAGACAGTGGCTTGGTAGGAGTTTTCTGAGGGGAGGAAGGGAGAAGGGCTCAGATAAATGTTTTTATTAAATAGACAGAGACTAGGATGACTAATACGAAGGTGTAGAGCAGATACCTACTTGTTAGTCATGTAGAAGGAATTCAGATTAATTTCTTGGAGAAGAAAGAAAAGGACAGGAAAAACTATTAAGGAGCAAATGAAGAAAAATACTGTGTTGCCTACAGATTTACCTGATGGTATAGAAATATATTAAAGGGTTATTGAAAACCTTTTGTTACTGTGAAGGAGATGGCAAATCATAGAATCATAGAATAGACCTTTGAGCATCTACAAAATACAGCAAAACGCAGCTTTGAGCACAGGAATGTGAAACAGGAATAGAGGAGTAGTATTACATTTGTATAAAGTATTGATGAGACAACTGGAATATTCATGTCTAGGCTTTGAAGTCTGAGGCAGCCACAACAGAAGTACAACATGCTGTTCTTGAATTGACATCCCAGAAGTTAGGGAAGCAGACCATCATGTCCTTTGCAAGAGTTCCAAAAGGGTTACATGACGTGTGGAAACGTTTGTGTGTGTGTGTGCGTTAGGTAGATATTAAGTATTCCTTTTTATCTCAACATATTTGAGTATGCTACTTTAGTATTAAATATTTTGTGTGACAGACTAGTGAATCCAAAAGTACATTTTTGCTAAAAAGAAAAGAAGTGTGGACAAATCCTGCACAGTAAGTGTGTGTGCCTCAGTGTGAGAGCAGGATTCGAGTCTGTCTTGATACTTGATGCAAAATTTGGTATCATTACATGTGCTAGGAAAAAAATAATGTTTCAAGTTCTGTCAGCGTCATCATACTGTCAAAATTCTACATGTATGTATTGTAGAAATAACCGACCAGGCAAAAGATCTAAAATGATAACTAATTTTTAATTTTTAGCTGGATAACTGATGAATTCAGATTGTTTATGCTTGCTTAATGCAAATGTATAACAAAGGTAAAGTTCCTTAATTTATTTTTTTTTTCTCTCAAAAGCAGTCTCCTTCTGCGGATGCATCAAAACCACAAATTATGAAGCCATCTGAAACCAGGGTAAGAACTCCTGAAAAAATTCTACTTGCAGTTAAACACAAATGTATGAAGCCATGGAATTTCTTTTTTTGCACTTGGATACTGATTGACTTTACTTTCTTTATTTCTTATCTGCAGCTTAGTTCCCTCTGCAAAAGGTATTGATAAAATACTATTTGGAGCATTCAGAGGTTTTTATGATAGCAGTAAAAAACAAAATGTTAATGACTGTTTAATTTTAGCTCTGTCACACTTTGTGACACGTATATAGCTCCCCCCAGTGTAGTTGCAGGGTTATTTACCTGGTTATAATTTTTCACGTATTCAACAAATTCAGGACTAGCTTCAGCTTTTTCTGTACATACGATCTTACCTCCTCATTAATTTCCCGTCTTTCTCTGTCTGACAGCTCCCTTGTCTTTGTCCTTTATGCTTGTTTTGTCTTGTTTTATGACTAGAATTTCCTTGGTCAGAGCTGTGTCATCAGTCATGTACTTTACTTGTTAGAAGACAGTCATAATCCTCCCTTACGCCTCCGTTGCCTAACAGAAGTTACCTGTGTTGTTTAAACAAATGATTAATGACTCTCCCCCCTTTCATTTTCCACAATCCTACCAGTGAGACCAGCAGAAACACTGAATACCAAAGCAGGCCAGCAGGGACTTGCATGGCAGTAAAGGTTAGGGCTGCCTGCACTTTGAGTAAGAGCCAATACAGGGATGCCTTCAGTGTCAGGGTGGAAGAGGCCCCTGGAGGTCCTGTTGACCAGACGGAGCCAACTTTGTGGGTAAATGGCACTGCCAGACACCTTTTGAACACCTACAGTGTGTTACACAGGATACCTGGGCAGCCAGATTATGGCATCATTATGATGATTTTTTTCCATTTATCAAATGGAAAATTTCTTTGCTGTAACTTTTGTCTCTGGTCATTCTGACATGTGTCTTCATCTAGGTGGAGCACCTGTCTCCACCTTCTCTGCATTTGAGCTTACCTATTACATTTCCGTCAGCCTTTTAAAACTTATTCCTCTCTGCACACATCTAAGACTGATAACAGCGAGCTGGATGACATTTAAGCCTTTTCCATTCGTGCATGATCATCGTTACTCATAAATGAAGGTATCTGCAAGTCTTTGGTTTCATCCTCCTGTTATGTTTGTGGGCAAACTCCTTTGTATCATGTTCATTACTGCTGCAGTTCTTCATATGGTTTAGCCCAGACAGCGATGGTCTTTCCCTACTTGAAATTTAAAATAACTCTCAGAAGAACATGGTAAATGAGCCAAAAATAGAGGAGCAGAGGCATTCTTCAGCACTGTAAGTCTGGTAAACACAAATCTCTTTGAAACAGTGTCCTGCATTTGCATGTGTTAAGATAATTAGTGTTTTCTTTTAATGTCTGTTGCATTATTGATGTTTTTCCTCTGCTGGATTAAGAAAGTCACTTGCATTTTTGACAGTAGACTTCTTTGAAAAGAAATAAGGTTGCTGAGTCACTTTATTGTCTAGTCCTAAACTTCTTGCAAATTGGTAACTCTTTCCCGACTGCCTGCTGTAACCACACAGTCTCATTTGCCTTTCCTAGAGTCTTTCTAGTGTGCCACTACTCTTAAACATGCTCTGGGCCCTTCTTTAGCTTTCATTTCTCTGTGTGTGTATCCTTGTCTCTGACAAACCCACAGTATTATGTCTCTCTGAGAAAGCTGTGAGCTGCTGCGGCAGAGGAAGGAATGTGGAACTTCTTGTTCTGTAGGCAAAGCCTGGGTTTAGGTGGAGAGTTTAGAGGACCAGACACCCTGTGAATCTTGCAGGCGGATTAGAGGAAGCAGGTGCTGCCACTGCCAAAACCACATCCTGTTCAGCTCTCTTTCTTTTGCATGTGTGAAATAGGGAAATAGGTAAAAAATACTATTTTCTTTTCCAGGCTGTCTTTCACTTTTCCTGAGACAGCTTAAAATGCCTCCTCTCAGTTCCTGACACAGAGCTGGTGGGAGTAGGCAGTTGAAGGGGAGGTCAAACATCTTCTTCCCATAGGAATTCAGTGCACACTGTCAACTGATGCCATGGCTTCAGGCTGTGGGTCTGCTGTGACTCTGCTTAAAGGATGACTGAACAGTTCCCTCTGAATGTATAGGCTCCTACTAGAATTGTTTTACTTGCCTGCTGATTTTAATTGGATTTGAACTTTGTCATTGCTAAAAGTATATTTAAATAGATGTGTCTGTGTGTGTGAGCATGTGTGTGTTTGTGATCATGGATTTTAATGTGGCCTTAGCATACCCATGTGTGTAAGTCCTGAAACAAAGCATATGGACCCCCACATGGGTCCATACTTTCAGCACTGTCATAGATAAATTTATGGTACAAGCAATTCGGCACATTTTAAGACAGCAAAAGAATAACAAGTAATGCATACAACATGCAAGAGATGCATTAAGTATTTAGTAAAAAAATATTTACAGTATTTAAAAAAACAAGACTTGCAGTTGCTCATATCTGGTTTGGCAGGTTGAAAATTTGTATTTAATGTTCTGTGAAGGTTCTGTCAGGTGTTGGCAGAAATGCAAGTACATATATTTTATTGTCCTGCAAAAAAGGTGTGTTTGGTCTTCTTCTGAAAAGTACTTAAGGAAAACCTGAATTTGTGCTCTGACAGCAGGGTACTTAAAGTCCTGAGCAGGCAGCAGTCCCACAGGAGAAAAAGTCAAACTCTGTGTTTCTTGAACCTCATCCTTACATTTCTGTCCCATTTTTGCAGTCTTACGGCTGAAGAACTTCTCACGTCTCATCTTTGCTAGAGATGTTACAGAAATACATCAAACCTTACTTAGATTAAAATCTGTGAAAATTTAGGATTACCCTTTCAGTATAGGATTGTTTAATGCACAGGTAGAAAAATGGATGTGTGTGTCTTTGAGTTAGAGGATGGACAAGTGGGAGAATATAGAGCATGACTGAATCTGAGAAGTGCTGTGTTTTAATCATGTTAGGCATCAAGAAAAAATACAAAACAGGCAGTCTGGGGGAACAGGGTGGGGGAGTCTGAGAGCTTAACTGATTATTTTCGGTTTTTTAAAACTTATTTTTAACTTTTTTCCTCACTTTATGAGTTTTTTGTTCTTCCTCTCCATCAGTGTTCTTCCTGTGGTGACTGACCTGTGTGTGGATGTGTGTTCCTTACTGTGGTCTACAGCATCTAAGTTTTAATGCATGTTCAGGATTTCCCAACCAAGTTGTCTGTAGTTCAGTGTGTGGGTGTGAACACTTGCCCAGCAAGTGCTAAACAAATTTAGCAAATTTCTCTGTGTGGTCAGCTATAAAAACCAGAAGCTGGGTATGTCTGAATGGTAATGAAAATTTGGCAGAAAAATGTTCCGGGCCATCTTGCTTAGATTGCTGTGAAAGGTTGGACTGGATGGTCTGTTCTGGAGACCTCTGATTACCCTAGAATTAAAGCAGTGAAAGAATTTAAATTACCACCTAACAGTGTTTTTGTTTTCCTGACTTATCAGATATAACCATTCTTTTATTTTTCAGTGTTAGTTCTTACACGTTTCTGTTGTGTGTAGTATAAGGATACTAATTGCACATATCTATCCCATCCTGTGTATATCCTATTAAATTTAAGTCATTAATGTCTATTCCATAAGGACTGTGTGTATTTTTATAATTAATTTATTGAAAAATGATAAATTATAATTTATTAAATAATATTTGACGTTATTTCAAAATTTGGTAATGGTAATTTGGGGGGTTTTTGGTCAGTAAATCAAACTACTCATTCATTATATTTAGTTTCTTCTTTCCCTCTCCTTTCAATCCCCCCTATGAGGAGTGTGCGTGGGTGTGTGTTTTTACACAATTGAATGCTCTTAGATCCCTGACCTGGCTGCTTCTGCCAGGAAGTTGTAAACTGCAAGTTCAAAGCCCTGTGTGTTGGTTACACAGCATGTGTGCTCACAAGTGTGAACCTGTCTGATATTCTGCGTTATATAAGCCAACCCTTTAGAAATACTCAAGCATATTAATTTCTGCCTGTTGTTTATGTTTCAGTCAGCACCAACAACCAAAGCAGGATCTGAAAAAAACACCCAGTCAACCAAGGTAAATACTTAACTTTCGCCTTTGCAGAGTTGTCATACTTTGGTCTTTTACTAACTTAGAGGCAAAATTCTTTGCTGTTACTGTGCCGCACGAAACTGTTGTGTGATCAGTAACATACCTGTGCACAAAAGAGCTGGGAGCTGCTGGGTGGAAATGTGGTGTTTGGGGGGAACAGTCAGGATGCTTTATTAATTCAGGACAGCCAAAGAAGTGTTTTCTTAACCATTTTTAAATCTGTTTTGTGCTTATTTGAACTAGCATAGATCACGTTCCATAGCACTGAACAGCAGAGAGGGTAAATAATCTCAATATTTTATTTCATGACAGCCAACAGACTCTCAAAATAAACAGCTGTCTGAAGAGAAGCAAAAGGAACCCAGTGATGTAAGTTGTATAATTTTTTTCTCTCTCCCTTAATTTTATTTTTTTAGTGAGGGCTGCATTGGTGTTTTTCTTCTCTTTCATTTTTAAAAACAATTAAAAAGAAATACAAAGCCAGCCCTCCATATCTAATAATAGTTTATCTTTACACAGGCAAAAAACCAAACCTCACCTTCTGTGACAACAGGTTCTAAACCAAATAATGCTGGAAAAGGAACTACAACTGAGACTGACCAACCTCCACAAGCAACCCCCCCAGAGACAGCAAAGGTACAAGTATAAGCAACAACCAATTTTTATTATTTATGATATCGAAATCCACGTCAAGGTGGATTCTTAAGCTGAATATTGTCAGGTGAGACTAGGCCCCCAAAAACCACAGTGTTGAAAAGCTCAAAGGCTGCCTTGTGTTTAAACTTGTGTATGACAAACATCCTTTCCTACTCTAAAACCTGGGACCTAGAAATGTCACACTTTTTGTCACAAGGGTAATTTCAAAGGGGCACTTGTGGAGAAAAAACACAAAGCAAAAGCATGTGGTAGAGTCAGGGTCTGGATCTTTTGGTCTGCTCGTGTCTGGGTAGCATGAAGGGCTCCTGTAGCTCTACTACATCCCCCTTATTTTTCTGCAGTAAATGAGAGTGTCAGTAATGCAGAAGTTCGGCATTTTGTGTGGTGTTGCTCCTGCACCTGACTCCCTGCAGCATTTTTCACCCTACCTGCTTGAGCACCATTTCCTCTGGCTTTAATAGTGTATTGAGAGTTGCCAGGAATAAATGAAGGCTTTCAAGAGAGACTTGGAAGGGGCCTTATAACCCTTCTGCACTGCAGATTTCTTTTACTGGCAAAGTAAAAGAAAGAGGTAGAGTACTTAAAATAGCATCCTTTCTTTCCCACAGCAGAATCACTGTTATACCAAGTGCAGATAAGAAGGACAGTAGGTGTGGATGCCTGAGTAGAGCACCTCTGTTTTATTTTGTTTTGTCTCTAGCATTTTTAACATAGGACCATGTTAAATAATAAGCCATGTCTTCATTTTACTCTTATTTCTCCAGCCTAAATGTGAGATGTCCACGATGGCTGGTGCAGCTTCTGCTGGCACAGCTGGTGCAAGTGTGGTTGCTGCAGCTGATAAATCAAGTGCTGAGGTTGGTAAACACAGTCCCAGGCAAATGGCTTCCCTTGTAAAAATGTCTCAGAGGGTGCTTTTCTCTCTGAAACACTTTCAGAAAAAAAAAAAGTGTAACTGCTTAAATTTTTATACATAATAGTTAAATATGATGGTGAAGGGCCATCTGAATAGGTAAAAAACTACTAGTGTGTCATCTGAGTTTTGTCAAATAGGACTTATTTAGAATCACTTTTACCACAACTTTCAATTAAAGTTAATTACTCTCTTCAGTTATGTTTGCATATATGTGCATCTATGCCAGGTGAGATATAAATACAGATTATCTTGTTACTGATGCTGGAGAACAAGCTTAAGAACAGTTCTCACTGCAAAAAATGTATGAATTTATAAATGCACACATAGTGCATGTCCTACTGAAAGCAGGGGTTTGATTTGGTTTCCAGGGGTCTTCTAAAGATTCACCAGATTTTTTTTTTTTTTTTTCCTGTACACAGCATGGTAACTTCTATGATGGTTTGCTTATTTTGTAGCCTGGTATGGATGAGTCAGCACTGGACAGCCTAATAGATACCCTGGGTGGACCTGAAGAAGATGTGCCCACTACTCCTGTTTACACTGGTCCAGAAGTTACGGTATTCTACACTTTGCATTTTCATTTCTTAGAAATCCATCCCCAAATTATGTCTGTAGTTGCTCAGTACTACATTGATCCAGTACTTGTCACTGTGATCTACTAAGAGTTAAAATAGTGTGCATAGTTAACATTTTAATGTTGTTTTCAGTATATACGGAAATTACACAGTTTCGGATCTATTGCAATAGAAAACACTTGAAGTGTCAATGAAGTAAGTTTGTTGCATTTTGAGCTGACTCCAAGCATGGTCTGCAATGGATTTACAAAAGGAGGTGATGGAGGGAGGTATAAGAGTGTAAACAACCGAGGAGGTTTCATTTCTGCTTGAGAAAGAGTAAAACACTGGGAATTTGGGGAAGAATGCACATCTTTCTGAGTGTGAATTGGAGAGTCACGTGAGAAGCATTGTGTTTACAAGCTCAGTGGTTCAGTACAGTACTCAGCCATGATAAAAATCTTGGAATTTATAAATATATATAAAATATATATAAAAATTAGTACAGCAATCCATCCTCTGGTCTGAGACACTGAAATTGCTTAAATTAATGCAGAATAATTTGGGAATGGACATGCAGAGTTCTGCTTGATGTTGAGCACTGCTGAAGCTGGTCAAGAGGCATGTGCATGATACTAGATCCTGAAAGACGTTATGTAGTCACAGCCCAGGTTGGCCCTCTGACAAAGCCAGAAGTATCTTTCTTTCCAGAAGTATCACTATAGGTAGCTCTACATCAGAAATTTATTTCAGTAAAGAGCAGTGCACAAACATTAATTTGTGCATTCTTTTCACAGGAAGATGATATATATTCAAGATACTTGGAAGAACTGGGTAAACGGGAGGGTAGTCTCCCTCCAGAGTATGTTAAATTGTTGAAGGTCAGTGAGATACAAAACACATTCTTCGTGCGTGTTTTCTTTCATGTTTGTATATTTTTGCTTCCCATTTACTACAAAATTAATTCTCATTTTAGAGCAAAGCCAAAGACGGAGTCCTACCAAAAGCAAATGAACCAAATGAAGTAAGACTTATTTTTTTACACTGGAAGGTGAAAGTAACCACTGGATTCCTAGGAAAATGTAAATGTTGAAATTTTTTCCAAAAATCCCAGGAAGTGGGAGTGCCAGATATCATAGCTACTGATAAAACTAAATAGAACTTGGCACAGGTGTTTTTAATAAAGGTGTAGAAATTTTCAGAGCACTGAAGCTGAAACAAATAAATGCTTACAGAGATATTGGGCATACTAAGATCAGAGGGGAGAAATAGTAAACTGTGCATTGAAGAGTCTCTCTGTAACGTCTTTAGCAAAGACTACTTGGATTTCTGCAGTTAAATTAAAAAAGAGAATTCTGCCAGCCAGCTTAATTTTACCATCTGTAATTTCAACATACTAAAATAAAAACTTATCTGAAAAATGAATCAACCAGTGAGGGAAAATATCTTTAATTTTTTCTTGTGTCAGGGGCACGTGCCAGTGAGGTCACTGTGTGAGTAAGCATGGGACACAGTCAGACTGTAAACTGAGCTTGACCTGGTTGGATATTTGAACTTTATAGTCATAACTTGGTTTGCAATTTCTTGCTCAGAAACCAATGACAGATGATGAGCTTGCCGAGGCCTTGTCATCTGACTTTACCTGCAGTACTGCTTCTGCTCAGAAAGAGAAGACAAGTCTGACAGAGGTATTGATACTTTTCCTAGCATCGCAGGCCTTTATTGCTGAAACATTGCCATTATTGTCTTTAATATTTCATTTTAAAGCGATATTGGCAATTTTCCACTTCTTTTTACTTTTGCAAATTTGCCTGTAATTTCATCTCTCTCACAGAAACAAAGTAAGGAAGGAGAAATCGTGCAAGCACAAGCAGCAAGTTCAGTCAAGACCTCAGTTCCTCCTAAGGAGAAGAAAACAAGATCAAATGAGGTATACATAGCCATTCTTCCACTAGTTAACTTGTAATTAAAATTTACAGGCACGTGCCATATTATGTGTGTCTGATCCCTTAAAGATTCTCATCATTCTTTCAGTTGTAAATCCTCTTTATCGTAGAAACAGTAGGAATAACAGGAATTATCAGTGCTCAGATATCCCCTGTCTTAAAGATTTGGCCTTAGTGAGTCAGATGATTTTCCTTCTGGATTCTTCAGAATGACTGTGGCTCTTGTGACTAGAAGCAGTAGAGTAGAAAAATTAATAGAAAGACTGTCTTAGTTATGTGATAACATGTATAAAACTTGGGTATGATGTAATTTCCCCATATTTTACAAACCTTTCTTTTTTCCTCTGTATAGAGCAAGTGTGACCTTACACTTCCTTGGTTTGCCATGTCAAACCACATGACAGTTGTGTTACATGAAACTGTGATGCTGTGGGGTTTTTTACTTCCCCCCTTTTTTTTCTTCTCAAGAGAAGCCGTAACCTTATTAGACTGTGCTAATGGTGTCGCATAATTTGATGTTAAGGAAAGTGGATAAAGCCAAACCAAAATGACAAATCTGATGCTGGCTGTTTGCTTCACATAAAGCAAAAAAATACATAAGGTAAAATCTGTGTAAATTTAAAGAGATAATGAAATTATTTGCATATTTCCTTAAATACAGGAAATTAAAGAAGATGCAGTGGAAGCTCTCCTGGATACTCTTGGAGGACCTGAACCTGAACCTGAAGATCCTAGCCCTGTTGTAGAGGTGTCAGAGGTAGCATCTTACTCCTTTTTTACCCTGGTTTGAGATTCTTCTGTGGAATCCTGAGTCCTCTTTGTTAGATCCTGTACAAATGTGTAAAATAACAAGAACAGCCTACATCAAAGGCCTAAGAAATGTGTGAGTCTTCAGGGATTAAGAAAATTTTAAAAATTAAGAAATCCCAAGTGGATAGAGGTAGAGTAGAACATAATAAGGTGGCCTGGGAAATTGTAAGCGTATCATTTGGCTATACAAACGTACATACCTGCACCTTCCCCTGTGGTAAATACAGTTGCTCTTTGTTTTTTTTTTTTTCCCCCAGCACTGGGTACAATTTATAGCCAGCTTTCATTTTGCACATACTTGCTGTTTGATTTTTAATTGACTTCCAGTGCATGTACTCCTTTCTTCCATAAAACCACATTTTCTTTGTAATCTGAGTCTCACCTTTCACTGTCTTTTAAGAGTTTTGCTTTTCTTCAGGAGATTTTTGACAGTATCCCTGTGTTTGCATTTTAAACTGTCACTTTTTAGTTTAGGTTTGCAGACTGCCTATAACCATACTAATAGCAGGTTTTTTTCCTGTCTTCACCAGCAGCTCAGAGAAAAAAAATTACAGGGAAATAGTAAAAAAATCTCCTGTTGCTGGGCTCAATTTTGACAAAAGAAGAGCTGCTTGCATTGCAGATTCAGTCAGTCTAGGCCTTCAGGTAACTCAACATTGCTTCACAAAGGAGGTCCAGAGAATTAAAAGCTGAATTTCAGTGCCAGTGATGGAAAAAGATACAGAATTCTGGCTTGTGTAATCAGAGTGATGAAATACAAGAAAATCTGAGAGTTTTATACACATAAAAATTCTAAAAGTACCTTCCACAAAATAAGAGCTCTGAATAGTATTTAATATTTGGTATTTAAAATAATGCAGCCATATTCACAGATGATGTTGAATCTTAAACCATAATGATTTTACCACAGACGTTTGGTAGGAATAAATTGAGGAATTTCAGTATTTTGGTATATGGAATAATTTCATCTGATGCTATCTCTTCTACACACAGTAAGCTGAAGAATCTTGATAGTGAAGTTGAGTGTACCTCAAGTTTTTATTTTAATTTCTTTATGTGTTTTTTATGTTCCTTCTTTTGAAGGCAAAAGCTAAAGAGAAAAAAGAAGAAAAGGCTGGAGAACGTGATGATACAATACCTCCAGAATACAGGTTAACTCCAGAGTTGGTAAGTTTTCTGTACCTCTAATTTCCTCCCTTTCCTTTGTGGGCATGACTGGGTTTTTCAGGCATTCTGAGCAAAGATCTGATCTTCCCAGGTCACACATTCCTTCTCCAAGAGTGGTGTTTCTTGTTTCTTACACTAAATTTCAGCAAATCACTTTACAACAGTCCTCTTTGGTATCATTCTGTAATGTAACCTTGAAACACTAAAGTGAAATGATAGGAAAAGTACACTCTTTTTTCTGGATTGTTGCATCAAGGGATGGGTATTTGTTCAAGGTTAAGCAAAACAACAACAGAACTGAGATGTGTTCTCGATAAAGTTCAGAGTTGGAAGTTTCTGTGATGCTGCATAAACTGGCCTTGCTGGAGCTAGATGTTAATATTGAGTGTTGAAAGGTGCAGCTTTACACCTCTTTTTAGAGACTTCAAGACTGCCCAGCTGCAGACCTGGGATTTCACCACATCTTTGTTCAAGTGCAAAGGTTTAGTCAAAGCTTGTTTTACTACTGGATGAATTCCTGCTGGTTTACTACGGAATTAATTCTTGCTACATGTTGACACCGATATGAATGAACACTGGTCTTTTGTATGGTGCTGACATCATATTTGCTTCTTTTATCCACTTACCTGGCAATGTAAAGATTCCCCATTTAGGGGAATTCCTGTTACTGTGTCAGTAATTTAATCTTGTGTGTGGAGTTTATTTTGCATTATTTTTTCTGGTGATTACTGAGTATGGCACTTAAAGCAAAAATGTCAGTAATGCTTAATTCACTTTTAGGATAAGGATGGAAAACCAATATTGCCGAAGCCTGAAGAAAAAGCAAAGGTTAGAAAACTGACAACATTGTAGGAGTGTGACTAGATATTCCTGTTTTCTCCCTCTCTGTCACCTCATCTCTCTCTGTGCCATTATGTAAGTCTTTTGTGTTTGCTTCCTTCCACAAAACCTGCTGATCTGATGTGTCAAGTGAAAGTTTTTTTTATTGAAATGCATTGACTGTGAACGAAGAGCTCATAGTATGGAAAAGGTTTAGACACTATTAAGACACAAGAGAGTTACTGAAATTACTGCTGACACAAAGAAAGGCTGTATGGCAAGTTAGTGAAAGATATGCTGTAAAGGTCTGTTGGAGCTGTTGAAGGACAGAGAGAGGTGAAGCTGGAAAATCTTGTGTTTTCTTGACAGTTTCCTCTCATTAGTGATCAAATATAAAAGAACATGACTGGAAAGAAGGGAAAAAAAGCTGCTGTGGACATTTTCCTAATCACAAAGACCAACTTGGACTTAGCAAAGAGCATCCATCATGGCCTAGAAAAGTGCAAGAGAGAATTAAAATATTGAATGAGAAAGTTGCAAAGATTAATTTAAAAAGCACAGGAAGAAAGCAAAAGAACTGTGCGCTGAAGAAACTGAGGGCTTCACTTTGGAAATACTGTGAGTTGAGGAATGCTGCCAAAAATGGGACAAGTACAGGAAACCTCCATTCTTCTGGAACGAGCGTGAAGGTCAGGACCAATCTGAGTGAGAATGACCCTGTGCCCTCTTATCAGAAATGTGAAGTAATTTATATTATTCAAGGTTAAGGTGTGTAGGAATGCAAAGGCAGTGGTGAAAAGACTTTTGGTGTCTAAAAATTTGCGCGTCAGTCTTAGGCAAGACAAGTCCTGACCTGTCAAGCTTGTCATCATATAAAAAGTGAGCAGCTGTGGCCCCGCTGTCAGGAGACAAGCCCTCCTATTCCACAGAGAGCACAAAGGAAATGGCAAACACAAAAAAGAAAAGTTTCAGAAGAGAATGTGGCATGAGTGAAGGGAGGTCAGTTCACAGTTTGACCCAAGTCCTACATAAAACCAAGGTAGAAGGTAAGCTCAGAACCATGAGGTCTTATGCCAAAAGAATTTAAGCGGTTAGTAGAAAAATAAGTATTCCCATGCTCTTCTGCCTTTCTCAATGGGAGACACAAATACAGTTGCGTATTTGTTCTGTAAGTGAATCACAGTAGTACTGCAGTATTTTCCTGAGCTTCTCTTCACTGCTTGCGATTTAAATGAGGGGGCTTTGAGCAAGATGTGTTCACCAGTATTCTTGTGGTATCACCACTGATTTACATCTGTGAAGCCAAAATCAGCAAAACAAAAAAAGAGCTATGCTAATAGCTGGAAACTTTCAATCACATACAGTTGTTCCATGATTTCTGGTGAATGCAAAGTTCTTCCATCAGGATTTCAGCTCAGGCTTGTCTTGCTTTGGTGCTCCACTCTATATTCCCTTAAGCACATGCAGTGCATAACTTTTGTGGAAAAAAAAATGGTTTTACCTAAATGCCTTTTTTTACTGTCTGAAAGAAGATTTCAGACATTATGAAAAGTGGGGCCTTATGTGTTGAGACATTTTGTAAAGGCTTTTGGGGAGGGAATGAGGGAGAGAAAAATAGGAGACTCTTTCACAAATGTCTTTTTTTTTCATTATGAATCTGTCCCTAACCATCTAAGTTGCATGTAGGAAGTGAATGGCCACCACTGCTAGCAAAGATTTAAACATTCAGCTGTGAACAGTAGTTTGGAGGATCCCAAAAGCATCAGGTATATGTACAGTGCATAGTACTAGATCACGTAGTATCAATAGATGCAGTAGTAGACACACTGTAGGAAACTAAAACTCCATTTTTTGTTCAGTAAAACATGCACAATGAAAGCCACTGAGTGTCAGCAGTCAATGGACAGGCTGAGGGATCTGTGAGGTGACACTGCTCCTGAAGGAACTCTTCTTCTGCTTGGAAAAAAATTAAAATGGGCTGATGGTGCTGTTTTCCACTACTTGTGTATAGTTTACACTTGAAGTATTGTAACAGCATGATGCTGTTATAGTCAATACTAGCTAAATATTAGCATTTTTTCCCTAATTAAGTGGTTGTATTTAGAGGTTATATTTATTATAAGAGGTCGTACTTGTAAGTAGCCCTGTAGACAGTGTTGAACATTATGTATCTGGGTCTCTAAATTAAATTTTATGTTATCTCTATAATTCTCTACCTTATATTGACTTTTGATGACAAAGCAACTGACTTATTCTGAAATGTGGGAAGTTCATACCGTTATACAGTGGGAAGTTCATGCTGTTTTGTTGCATATAAGTGTGAAAGGTTATTTCACTGTAGGGTACAAATATTTTCCTTCTTTCTGAGTAGCTGAAATACAGTTCTTGGGGAAAAAAAAAAGAAAAACAGGCAGTGAGTCACCTGTATCCCCCTTTTTTTGCAGCCTCTGAGTGAATCTGATCTTGTTGATGAATTTTCAAAGGACTTTGCCTGCCCTGCACAGCCTGCAGCACAGTCCAAACCTTCAAAGCCCAGCAACATCTCCAAAGTATGTTTTTCTAGTTCATTGAAGTTGCTGACACTGATAGTTTTATTAAGACTGGATAGTGCTACTGTTCTTTCAAGAAATATATTTTCTTCTCTTTATATTTTTCCTTCCCTATTGCCTTTGTTGGAACATGCAGTATTGGCACTCAGCTCTTAATTGAGCAGCTTCTGCCTTCAAATTTAGACTTTTCCACCTTGTTTAATACTCTGTTTAGGAAGAAAAAAAAACATGTTTTGTCTTTCTAAGCATATTCAATAAAATACAGTGTAATTTTTCTGTTTCAGAAGCCTTCGGATTCTGTGTCTGCAAAAACCACTGAGAATAAAGTAGTCCCTCGTGCCACAGCTTGCACTGTGCAGTCTTCAGCTCCACCAGCCCTGTCTTCAGTAAGTAGTGGATCTAAAAGCAAAACTTAGTGCTTCCTTTATGGAATGGCAGGGCATATTGTCAAGATGCTCATTTCAGCATTGCGTGTTCTTCCTCCACAAAGGTTGAGTGGTTTCCAGAAAAAATGAATCGAATGGGGAAGGTCAGTAACCTTCTTCATAGAGGAAGACAAACTGACAGTTCTTGTGGTCTCCTCTACCTCTTAATGCTCTAAAGAGGAGGATGTTTGTGAACACAAAATGTACTGCAGAAAAAGACAAAACCAGGTTTCTTCAGCTGCAACTGAACTCCAAAGAATTGTTTTTTGCTGTATCAACACCCACACAGGTTGGTCATGTACCAGATGAAGCACTGGAAGCCTTGTCCAGCAGCCTGGGAAAGAAGAAGACTGATCCAGATGAAAAAAATCCAGCTATGGACAAAGTTAAGGTAGAGGAAAAAAAATCAGACCTCAAAAAATAGACTGTTGATGTAATTGCCTTCAATTACTGTATTTCCTCAGGCTATAAAAAATATAGATATAATATTTTCACTTAAAAAAAAAAAAGAATTGCTGTTGAAACCAGTTTCATTCTGCTTAAGAAGTATTGGTAGTATTTCAGTACAGTGACTGCACTTTTTTAATAATTATGACTATGGCAGTAAAGTAGTTCCCTCAGTTTCTGAAAACTGCATCTTCCATACGTCTTACTCCTGCACCAAAGCAGAGTTAAGATGCACACAGAGGTTGCACACAGTATGGTCTTTGTCCTAAAGGAACCAAATTTATGATGAGTAGTTTAAATTAAGGATGGATGATGCATAAAACTTTGGGCTTTATCCCAATCTTGTTATTTAAATTGGAAGTCATAGAAAAGTCACTGAAATACATGTATTCTGAATTCTGTTCATAGTTACAGTCTGAATACCCCAGTGCCATGCTAAACCATGGGCCAGATGGAATTGAGTGGTGTCAAAAAAAGGAAAAAACAGCCCTTCTGGAATTCTGTCAAGTGAAAGTTCCCAGGAGAAAATGCTTTCTTTTAATTTTCATTAGATTTGTAGTTGGATTGAATGAAAAAGACATCATTTGAATCAGTAGACTGAAGGCTAAAAGTTTGCTCATTGTGCATTTCTGTTGAGATGCAATTAGTTGTTTTTCTTGCTATGATTTCTATTTTGCCTTCATAGGAGAAAACCAAAACAGAACAACACAAAAAACTGGGTGAAGATGAAGAAACAATTTCTCCAACATACAGATTAACAGGAGCTAAAGTATTTATTTAGTGTTGTCTTAGTCTTACTTTCCCTTCATTCCTCAGAAGAGGTGGATGAAATGAGACTCCATTTTATTCTGTAATGTTGGTGTCCATTTCAGCCAGTTTTATAGTATCTAGAAATTCCAGTTTAAAGTTCCCAAATACCTGACATCTGTCATTAGTTGCCTGCATGGGCATACAGGTGGTTTAGATGCAGATGAATAATTCTGTTTGAGGTTACTCTGATGCAGAGTAACTTTTGGTATTTTAAAACTTAATAAATTGTAATTGGTTTAAGGTGTTAAAAAAAAACAAACAATTTTTCAAGGTGGTATTTTTGCAAACATCACCACACATACTTGACATAAATGGGTTGCTTAGGTCTAGCCAAGACTTTCACAACATGTGCCACAGCTGAGATTTTATTTATAAATTGTTTTATTTCCGTGGAAATGGAAACACAAAATAGGGAAGCTCAGAGTACCTCACACTAAATCACTTCTCAGCACTCATGTGTTCTTAAGCTACAGGACCTTGATTTTTTTAAGTGGCACCTTGGGTAACAGCAGGAGGTACCAGAGGTGACTAGTTACATCACTTTTCTTGTGTAATACTGTCTGTGTTGCTCAGTGAGTGCTCCCAGAGTACCTGTATTGCACAGTTATTTATGCACTGGTTGGTTTAATAAAAAGGATCTCTCTTTGTAGGATAAAGATGGAAAACCACTCTTAACAAAACCAGAAGAAAGGCCACAGGTAAAAAAAGTGAATATTCAGATAACTGTTTCATTCATGAATTACTGGCAAATGTCACTAAGGGTAGTCAGTATTCAGTTTAAAAATGGACTGTGCTACCTGCTCACTCTTTAGGAGATAAAGAGACTTAAAAGCCTCTTTTGTTTTTTCTTTTCAATAATAGCTGATGAGTGAAAATGATCTGTTAGAGGGTTTGACAGAAGGATTTTCCTGTTCTCCATCACCACCTGCACCATTACCTAAGTCAGTTGTACAAAAGGTAAGTATATTTGATTTCTGACATTTGTTTTTATTTTCAAGTTTTTTGAATAATCTTGACATTTTACATATTTCCTTCAAAGTTTATGTAAAGTTTCTTACATAAAATCCAGTAACCAAAAATTTAAAGTACTTTTTGCGGCAAACTAATAGAAGAGCAGGGAAAAAAATAGTCGTCTTATCTTTTTATCATAACTAATACTTTGCAACTGAGAATTTTACAAGTGTTACATGGGAATATGGATAGCCTTGGTGAATTCTTAGCTCTTCTGGAGTCATGTTACACCTCTGACGAGGTTTAACTCAGTAGTTGAGATGGAGGATAGACCATGAACAAAGTGAGATGCAGAAAAGTTCCATCTCAGTGGAGGGGATTTCAATCTGAAATAACTAAAGCTGCTGAGAAAAATAAACTCCTAGAAGTAAACTGCATGGGCACTGTGTTTTAGATGTGTGGAGTTCGATGCATATTTTCTTCCTGTGTTTGTCATGATGCTGTGCCTTGTTCCAGAAAACCAAGGAGGGTGGGAAGCCAACGGGTTCCTCGGATGTTATCTCTGCTGCTACAGTTTCATCAGTGCACTCAGCAGCTCCTCTGTCTTCTACCTCAGTAAGCAAACTCTTCTGTAGGTCCTTATCCTAAAAGAAGTGAGGAGAGACAGTAGTGTGGCCTGGTCAGTTCCAGCAGTATGGGCTGTTGCAACATTCAGTCATTTATTGCTGATAACTGGCTGCTGCACGGAGGGAGAATGTTCCCCTGAGGAGAAAAAAGGACAAAAAAAAAAAAAAAAATAAAGGGTGATTTTTCTGGACACCCTGTGTTGAACAGACTGGGGACTGGCCTGCCCAGTCTCCCCGAGTTCCAGTCAGTGCTGCATTTCAGACTCCTTTGGAACTTCCTAACCCATGCTGAGTCCTCCAGGGTCACTGAGGATATTGGGGGATGTGTCTGTTCCCTTTCTGCAGGGCCATGCAGGCAGTCACCTCTTTTCAAGTGTTTTCAATTTTAGGCTTGAGCTTTTAGCTGAACTTTTCCTCTTTTTCCTTTTCCTTTTTGCCTTTTCCTTTTTTGTTTTCCTTTTTGCCTTTTCCCTTTCTTCTTCCGCCTTTCTTCTTTCCCCTTTCTCCTTCCCTTTCTTTCCCCCTTTCCCACCTAGGTAATGAGAACATTTAAAATAATCCCAGCATAGTCTTTACCACAGTGGCCAAGTCAAGCCTATAAATGGAGAAGTCAAAGGTTAGTGGAGGAGCAGGCAGTGCCATGACCCTCTTTGAACACCAAGAGAACCTCCCTTCCAGCCATTTATTGTAATGTTGCTTATTCCTTCTCCATTTTGATCTGTGCAGAGGGATCTTCCACTAATGTTTCCAGCCTGGTTTGGAGGGGGAATATAAAGCTTCACCTAACTGTGTTTTAGTTGGTTTTATGGTCTTTTTTTCTTAAGCAAACTGATGTTTGCAAAATGAACAGAAATTGCCAAACAGCCATCGTTTTATAGATCTAGTCTCTTTACAAAGGTTAGGCTTACATATAACAAAAGAAAACCATTGAAATAAATCCCATAAACCCTTCCTGAAACGATGTTTTCTGTAGTCTAAATATTCTGTGGGTTTTCCCCCCTACTGTTGCACAACATTGCAATTACAAAGGGAGAGTTCTTTGTTCATTGAAGTTGACAGTTCATTAGTCAGTACTTATATTAGCTTGATTAATCAAATTATTTTTGCAGCACATTTGCACTTACAAATGTGTTTACACTTTGTTAGGGAGGAAAAGAGATGGATGAAGCCTTGGATCTCCTGTCTGATTCCCTGGGACAGAGGGAGCCTGACCCTGACGAGAACAAACCAGTTGTGGATAAAGTAAAGGTGACAAAAGACATTCTGAAACTTGACCAGTCTGGGGTGAGGTATGGGAAGGAATAAACCAAACCACCACCCCAACAACAACAACAACAAAACCAAAAAAAATACTTCTCATATACCTGTAGGAATATATGGCATGGGATTTTGGAAGTGAGAGTAAGGTTATTAGAAAAAACTCCATACTCTTATGTTACAGAAAATTTGAAACTATTTTATTTTAATGCTTTTTATTGTCATTATTCTCATTATTTTTCATGTGTCTTCTTGGGCCTCAGTTTCTAAAATTAATTTTCTGGCTGAATTTTTCATCAGGCTTTGACTTTTAGACCCACAAATACCAAGTTCATCAACAGAGGTGTTCGTTTAGTCACTCATATTTTTGAACTTGCTTGTTTATGTTTATTTTGTCTTCATTCAGTCTTTTTTCTAAAATTCTATAAAGACCCTTCTGTTAATAAGAAAATCAATTTCTGCATAATAGTAGTAGTAAATTGTAATCTGCAATACCTAAGGTAAAGAACGTTACTGAGGGAAAACAAAGCCAACTTCACTTCATGATGAAATCCATATATGCTTCCTTCCCCGGTAGTTTTAAAATTTTAAAGTCAAAAAGGGCATCTGCCCCAAGTTTCAGAAGCCCTCTCACTTATTCTTTGCTAATATTTCTAACGTGCGTATTAAAGTTGTTAAAAAATTTAAATGCTTTCAGGAAAAGGCTAAATCTGAACACAGAGACAAACTTGGAGAAAGAGATGATACCATCCCACCTGACTATCAAAAACTTCTGGAGTCAGGTGATCAGGTAATGAAAAGCTGTAATAGTTTTTATTTGCAACACTGGAAATTTGAGTGTGTGACCCATTCTGTCCTCTTCGGAACTACAACATGAGAGAGTAAATGTCTGTACGGTATTTATGTGTTAGGGTTAAACATGGAAATATCCTGTAGTTAGGATGGCTCTAGCCTTGCATGCATGTAAGTCAAAAAACAACAACAAAAAAAGGTAGTCCCGTTCTTGTTTTGTTGTGGGTTTTTTTTTTTCAGTTGGGCAGTCTGAACAAATAAATGCTTTGAACTACCCAGTAACAATCAGTGTCCTGGAGGGTTAAAGTGACATGACCATGAAAGCACAGCATGAACTGGCTGTGAATACATAGCAGGAGAAATACAGAAATAAGTTGAGAATAGTACAGGTTTCTTGATAATCTGTGAACACTCAATGCTGTGTGTAAATACTTGTCTTAAACTAATCTGACCAGTTCAAAATGAAAGATGTACTCTTTCTTCTTCCCAAGGGTAAAGCAGCAAAGCCAACAGCAAAGGATGACGTAAACCGCAAAGGACAAAAGGTAACATGTATTATGTTATTTTATATATATATATATATATATATGATTTATTTTCAAAGTAGTGTCACTGTAGGTTTAAGGTGTGATTCACTGCAAATACTCATAAATGCTCATGAATGCAGTAGGTAATAGTAACAGTGTGGGCAGTAAAACTTTTGTGAGGAGTAACTCTTCACAATAAATGCAGTTTTTCTGTACAACTGCACTGTGAGTGCTCAGGTCCAGTAGTCAAAGAAATTGTGCCTCTTGGAATCCTCAAAATAGACATCTCTGTAACATATGTATAGAGTTTAGGTGTGTTTTTCTTTAAGAAATGGATAATTATAGCAGACATAAATTTCTGAATCATAAATTGGACTGTGGGAAGTATTGCATGTTGTATGACTTCAAAATTATTGCAGAAGCCTAGAGATGACAGTGCAGCTATTGATGCCTTATCAGGTGACTTTGACACTTGTGCGAATGCTCCTGCTACACCACAGCACTCAAAGGTAGGACATTTTCTGCTAATAACTTGCAAAATAAACAGGTTTTCAATCCTCACTTTTCTCTGCAGTAGCTCAGTTTAGGTTTACAGGAGCCCTGTCCAGATGTAGGGATTGTCTTGCTACTGGAAATGGAGATTTGATACATTTTGCTGTGTACTAAATATTTGTTAGAAGGAAGGTTTGTGGTGTTTAGAGTCTTTTAAAGAGGTAAGACAGAGTTGGAGAGGTAAGTTGAGCAAAGAAGTAGGATAACAGTTTTTGTACAGATTAGAGTATCCACCAACTGTAGAGAGGCAAGGAATCCTTTCATCAGTGATGGCATGCACTGCCTAGCAATGGTTGTAGGCCGGAGCTGAGCAGCAGTTCAAGAGGGTTTTGTAGAGAGAAATGCAGGGAGCAGGAAGAGTTTTAGGTGTGTTAGGGAAAACAGTAGAGCTGTCAAGAAAAATGCAGAAAGTATGGACTGGAGAGGTCTTGCAATGAGAAATAGAGCATTTATTTCACAATAATCCTCTTAAACACAGCTAACAAACAGCATTCAGACTTTTCCCAGCACGTCTGTGACATGTTCTAGCCTATGCCCTGGTCCCTCACCCCATCAGGCAGAAGGAATGATTCGCATTTTTTTTATTGATAATAGATTTTGTACTCTGCTGAGCAAAGCAGCTGCCCTTGTCTGTCATCTGCTGCTGGCCTCTCCCAGCTCATGCCTCCCTTGTTTCCTGCTACAGTGACCTCCTGCTTCTCCTTTGAGGAGTAAGAATTAACAAAGCTTGAATTCACGAGATCTTTGAACAAACCAGTATGATAGCTATTGAGAAATTAAATCCCTTGGTCAGATGAAAGTGTGGAAGCATAACCAGTTCCCAAGTGAAATTCTGCAGCAGCTTCCTTAAGCTTACACTGCAAGGCACCAAGAATTAGGAGTTTCTCCATTTTTAAGTGTTGGTTATGATTAGATGTGTTTTTATGCACTATTCTCTTTGTAACTGTAATTATTTTTTTTCTTTGGAGTGTAGGACAAAAGCGGAAAGGAAACCACGGCGACTAAACCAACCTCAAAGGACAAAGGAAAACCCAGAGACCCTAAAACGGTATAAACACACATACTATAGTGTGGACAGTCGTAGTTACCGGGCACTGTAAACATACAAGATGAGCAGCTGGATTTTAGATTCATATCACATGACTGTTATTCTGGGGAAAATTTTACATCAATAGGTCGAAATTGATTCATTGTTGTAAACATACTCATAGGAGAAAGGTTCCTGACTGTTTCGAGGGAAGTCGGCCAAAAAAATACTTACCTTTCAGAGAGTATGGTCTTCCGCAGTGCATGCTCTACAGGTTTCTCCTTCCCAGATTTGCTGATCTAAGAGTCCCACTTCACATGCCTATAGCTGCCTCAGGTGCGATCCCCATCACTTCTTTTTCTTGACAGTTTTGAGCAACAGCATTCCAAAAGTGATTAGAAAGTACTCTTGCAATGACACTCAAGTTACTATCATGATTTATTTTTTTTAAAATTAATGAAGACCTACATACAGTCGTAAATAAGTATGCAGAGTGAATCTGATGGGAAAAGGCAGGCAGCTGTTTCTATATTCAAAAAAAAAAAAAGGAAAAAAAGGGGGGGAAAAAAAGACTAGAAGAGTTGCTTGGCTTTTGTCATCCAGAAGCACAGAGAAAGGATTCAGGTAAGGGTGAAACTTCTCCCATCACGTTGTTCTCTCACAAGGATATGCAGGTAGATGCCTGAACCAGATGGTTACATCTGGCCTGGAAATCTTACGTTTCTCATTGATTCTCTTAGATTTCTCATTGTTATTGTGAAATCGCCACAGGTGTCTTTTGTGTAACAACAGAACTGACAATCCTGGCTGTAAAAGTGGGGGATGTCTCTAACTCCTCTTCAGGAGGGTGCTCTGAGCTGTGACTAAATTTTCTGTATTTCAAGTGCAGATCATGTTTATGTCTGAATTGTGATTCTGATGAGTGTCTGTCACTGTTTGATTTCAGATTTTTAGCTTAGTTCACAGTTTCTCACTGTCTCATCTTCTCTTTAGGCAAAGGGACAGTCCTCCAGCAGCAAATCTGAGAAGCAGAAAACAAGCTAAACATTAAAACATTATCAGGTGAGATTTCTTCTTCCCTGGGCTACCACAAAGACAACTCATGTTCATGTTAGTAAGCCCAGATTTATGTCATGAGGTTTATTTCCATGTCACAGAAGACGAGCACTCTGACTTTTCTTTGGCTTTCTTCCCCCCCAGGATCCTGGCACATCGTGTAAAATGTCTTCTTTCTGTGGGTGGATAGTTACTCCTGAGGAACAAAAGCTGATGCTGAAAGCACATGGTTATTCTGGGTGGTTTTTGTACAGTGATAATTGCTGCACTTTTTTTTCATCTTTCCTTTTTCCCAGTAGTAGGCTCGGGTGGTTTGTTTCTTTCCCTTAGCCATTCAGTTCATTAGACTCATATAGTCTGACTGTTTTGTAATTTCCTTCAGTGTTCAGAAGAAAAGAATTCTTCTATTTGCAAGAAATATATTCCACCAATGAAGAGCAATGCAAAAAAAAAAAAAAATTGCTGCAGACTTCTGCACATAATCTCCGCATAGTGCCTCTAACTCTCTGAAGAGTTCGTATGTGCTAGCATTTTTAACATTGCAGTGAATGCCTTAAGTGTTCTGGAATATAGTGAGCTTTAGTTATCCTCAGCTGGGGCTGTGCAGGCTTTGCTCAGGCCGGATCCTGGTAGGAAAACCGCAGGTCAGCTGTGGGTGGATAAAGGCTGAGAAACTGGGGATTAGGCTGCTTCTTCCAGCACATCTGGTAATAAAGCAGGTATTTGGGATGCTGCCTTAACTGTAGTTAAAATACACTAGGATAGGATTTCCACCCCCCCCCAATTCCCCCAATTGTATCTGTACTGTTACATCATAATTTCAGGAGTCTCCTGGACTGAACAAACACAAGTCTTAGTGTAACAGTGACGCTGCTACCATCACAGAAGGGGAAATTGAGAAGGGGCAATGAGTCTTGGCCAAAATTGAAGTCCAGGTCCACAGGCAGTCTCTTTTTTTGTTTAAATCTTATTTTGCACTGTTTCTAGTCCTTCTGTTCCTCGCACTCCAGCAGGGAATGCAGAAATAGGGCCGAAGTTAACACTGCAGGGGACAATGTCCCATTCTCCTGCCCTGCGAGAGAACAGGCACGGGCAGGCACCTTTCACGGGTCTGCTGCAGTCAGGGCTGTCAGGACAAGTGTCTCCGTGGGTTTCCCTCTGCCTTCCTCCCCTGCAGAACATCCTTTTGCTCATCCTTACACGTGTTACGGCTCCTCCCATCAGCTGCCGGAGGAAGGTCTCCTACCGACACCAAAACCTGGCTCTGGGGTGTGGCCCTGGAGGCAGAGACAGCCTGGAGACTGAAGTTGGGGATATTTAGACTCGAGACTGTGCTTCCAGTCTGCACCGTGCCACACTAATAAAAGTTTTTAAGGATGCACTGTGTTGTTCCTTAGCTTTTCATTTATCCCCTACTTGTGTCTAACAGCTGTTGTAAGGCAAAAGAAACCCCCAGAAATCATTAAAAAACTCCAATACATTGACATATTAAAATTGAAAATTAAAATCACCCTGTTGGTGATGCTCTGTGAAGCCTTTCACAAACTCATCAAAATCCTGCTACAGTTTTTTCCCTCTTTCCTTTGGATTTCAAAGCTGTATCTCAGTTAACTAGGACCAGATCTAACTTAAGGACTCCCACTGTGCAAGGGAAGCAGCTGAAAGATCAAGACATAAGCCTTGAGTTTTCAGAAAAGAAATTACTTTGCTGGAGAAAATTCCAGTTAGAATTTGTGTTGAAATGTGCTGTGTACAAATAATTAACCATCACCCTTGGGGTACACCAGTGGGTTTTGACTTGTTGGGCAGGTGCAGTCCAAGTGAGAGAAGAGCAAGGCACGGTCAAAAACTCAGGACTGATTCCAGATTGTTTTTTTCTCAAACACTTTACCTTTGTTAAAAGTTTCCACCTGCTTCAGCATCTCCATGGAGAAACTGAGGCAGGTTGAAAATAAAACAGCAGGGCTTCATATCAAAGGTGTGGTAGAAACAGCAAAGAAATAAGTATATTTAGGCACAAGAGGAGTTGATTTTTTTTCTTTTTTTAAAGTTTAGAACAGAACTGAAAGTTTTCTGCAGGTAAACAGAGAAGACCATTCACAAAAAAAGAAACTCTGCCAAAAGAAATTCCACCTCCAAGATTTCAGTTTTGCTTTCTTGAGTAACAGTCACTTCTGGCAATGGAATGGGCTGCCCAGGAAGGTTGTGGATTCTCCCTCCCTGGAGGTATTTAAGAAGGGACTGGATGTGGCACTTAGTGCCATAGTCTAGTAACTGTGGTGGTAGTGGTTGGTGATCTCAGAGGTCCTTTCCAACCCATCTGCTTCTATGATTCTAAGCCCAAGATAGTACTTTTTCCCAGAGCAGTTACCTTCCAGTTCTCATTATTACCCAACAGGTGAGATATAAAGACCCTTAGGAATGATTTGAACTACAGTGTCAGCCAAAATATGGGGCAAAGGACGATGCTCCCTCAGGATTGCCTGAGGCCAGCACCAATATGATGCTCCCACTTCCTACTTGCCTACATCATCAATTCCCTGGAATCCTGCCAAGCCTAGCCCACGCATAGCAGGAAGAGACAAACGCTGTGAATAACCAGCAAAAGCCATGAAGGATTTGGCAAAAACAAACTTTGCCATAGAAGCCTCATGAGACAGAAAACGGGTTCTCCGCAGCTACAAAGCTCTCATGGGGTGTTTTCGGTGTAACTCCCTGCCCAGAACATCGAGGCTGGGTGGGAAAGCACAAATAAAAAAATGATTCATGTCATTCACCTAGAACAACGACAGGAGGCAAATCCTTTTCTCTCAGCCTAAAGCGCTGAACACCCAAGGGAGGAAGAAGAACCTACTGTTTGAAAGTGGGACTGGACTTTTGGAGTTAAAAGGGCTTGACTGTCAGTCGGATGTCTCCAGGCCAGCTGTGTCACCTCAGCGTTTGTAGATACGGATACTTTACCACATCTGCCACATCTTCCACTCACTCTCCGCATGTTGAACTTGGGGCACGACGAGTCAGACCGCTTTGAGCAGAACCCCAGAGGCAGCCGCGGCACCCCCTCTCAGCTCCGGCCCGGCCCGGCCCCTCCAGCGCCTCCTTCGAGGCCCGCGCCGCTGCCCCGCCCCTCGCACCGGACACGCCTCCTTTCTGCTGTGGCTCGCCCCTGCCCGCCGAAGCCGCACTAGCCCCAGAGCCCGCCTCTCGTTGGCTGCGGCCTCCCCGCTGTTGTTGGAGCGTTGTTGTTGTTTCGTTGTTGCGCTAAACGGGAGCGAACCGGGAGCGAAGCAGGCGTGACCGGAGTGTGAGCCGAGTGTGAGCCCAGCGTGTCACCTGCCGCTGACAGCTCTCGTCTGTCCCTGTCACCTGTCACTCTCCCCTGCCCCCGTCACCTGTCACTGTCCCCTGTCCCTGTCCGCTGCCGGCCCCCGGACCGGCCGCAGCCCGGCACAGCCCGACAGACCGCGCTCCGCTGCCGGCGAGGCGCTGCGCCGGACACCGACACTCGCTCGCTCGCTCGCTCGCTCGCTCCCTCCCCGGCCATGCGCTGTGCGGCGGCCGCGGGCTGCCAGGCTGGCGGGCACCTCCCCGAGGTGTCCCCCGCTGCCCCCGCTGCCGCTGGACGCAGGACACCCTGCGGAGCCGGGCAGGTGAGGGGCTGGGGGCGCGCTGCGGGAGCTTGCGAGGGCCGCTTGGAGGATCTCGAATGCCCCGCTCCCTTCACTCCCCGGGGAAGGGCCGACCCGCACGCCGGGGCACGTGACCCTTCCCTCCCGGCCTTCCGCAGGCTCTGGGACACCCCGAAGCGGCGGGGCGAGGGCTGCCCCCGCCGTGGCTCTCGCCCACCCTGTCCCCGGAGCCGGTGGCCTCGCCCCCGTGCCCGGACTCCGTCCGTCCCAGCCCTCGGATGCCGGTGAGTGATGGAGATGCCTGCGCCCCCACAACCGCCCCCAACCGCCCCCGAGCCGGGGTCGTGCACTGGGGGTTGCGGGAGTGTCAGGGGTCCCCGCACGGGCAGGGAGGGCTTGGCCGAGTGACTGCCGAGAGAGATTGAGGCGAGGGCTGCTGGGGGAGGATGGACAAGAGCCGCCAGCTCTGCTCCCTGGGGCTCAGCAACGGACCAGCCCGCTGGGCTCCCTGCGCAGGAGGACACGGGACATTCCATGCGCGACCGGTGCCACCCGCCTCAGGATCCTGGGGGCGGGTTCAGGGACCCCGTGAGGGCACAGCCGTTGCCCCTGGCCCTGGTTCCTCCGGCGCTGGCTGGAGCCCAGAGGGCAGCACAGCCGGCATGTGGGGGCTCCTGCCCGGCCGGGTCCTGCCGCGGGCCTGGGATGGGGGCAGGAGCCCGATCCACACGGGCTACTCCCGCCCCTTCTTCCCGCAGGACTGGGGCTGGACTCCACACACAGCACGACCTCTGGCAGCGGAGGGCGTGAGTGCCAGCCCACGGTGCCCCCGCCGAGCAACCCCTCGCCCTCCCCTGCCTCCACGGGCACCCAGCGCCCGGGCTCAGCCTTGCTGGGAGGGCTGAGCCAGCTCTGACCCCCTCACCTTCCCCCAGTCTCTTTCGGGGCGGGGGGAAGTAGCCACCTGCTTGGGCTGGGACATGGGTACCACGCCCCTAAGCCCAGCTCTCCTCTGCCCACAGCTTCGAGAAAATGATCCTGAGTTGCAGCAGACTCCTCCAAGGGTAAGGGAAGGCGCTCTGTCCCTGTCCCAGTCGCAAAAGCCAAGCTGTCCCTGTGCCCAGCCTGTCCCTGTGCCGGACCCAAAACCCCAAGGGCTCTCCGCCTTCCCTCTCCTGGGGTCCCGGTCACTCCACCGGTGTTTGCTCAGTGCCGGAGGTGGTTTGCCCCAGGATCCTTTGGGGAGCTGGCACAGCCCTGGGCAGGTCTCACCGCACTGGGAGGAGCTGGGGGACACAGGGCGCCACGGCAGAGGGGTGGCACACTGCCGGCCCAGGACACCTGCTCTCGTGTGAACCCTTTCCTTTGCCTGCTCTTGCAGCCCAAAGCTCCACCTGCGGAGGATTCGCTCCTTGCCAGTAAGTAGCTCCTGGAGGCTCTGCAGGGCTGAGCACAGGGTGGCGGATCCTGTTCTGTGCCTGGCCCAGCTGGGAGGAGCAGGATGGAGCCAGAGAGGGGTGAGGGGGCTGTGCAGCACTCTCAGCCCTCCTCTGTCCACAGCCGTGTGCTGTGGAAGCCAGCCCGATCTGAAGGACATCTCCCGCTCCGGGGAGTTCAACGTCCGCAGGGGCCGAGTGCGGAAGGCCAGCAGGGAGCCCGAGGATGAGGTGAGGGGGGCAGCGAGGCGAGGCCTGGGGAGGGCAGGGCAGGGGCAGAGGGGCGCTAACGTTGTGGCCCGCACCGCAGAGGACTTTATCCCCAAGAAGCTGCCGAGGCTGGACCAGCAGAGCCGGCTGGCCGCCGGCTTCAGTGGGGCTGCCAGGAGGGACCCCCTGGCCACAAGACCCTGCTCCACTTCCAGCCTGCTGGTGAGAGGGGCTGGGGAGGCTCAGGGAGGACCCGGGGCTGGGGATCCTGGGGGCTGGACGTGGCAGCTGCTGCTCCAACCTCCCCGCCTGCCCTGGACACCTGTGGATGTTGCAGAGGAAGGCGCTGGGGGGGCACGGCACACCCTCTCTCCAAATCGAGCACGCATGGGGCTGGCCCCACTGCCGAGCTGTGGGGCCATGGCCTGTGCCTGTGGAGATGGAGGGACCTTGGGCAGGGGATCCCTCGCTGCCCGGGGCTGGCAAGCAGCCAGAGGCACTTTTTCCCCTCACCATCTCCTCTGCTTTCCCCCGTGCCCCCGGCAGCCGCCCTGGCAGAGTGATGCCACCGTGCCCCGGGGCACCGCTGAGAACGTGCTGACCTCGAGGATGACGAGGAAGGAGGAGGCAGAGCTGGTAAGTTGAGGAAGAGCCTTGGGGCTTGGACAGAGCCCCAGGCTGCAGCCTCAGGTGGGGCCTCGTCCCCTGCCCTCCTGGTGCTGGGGGCTTGCCGGGCCCCCGGGCAGCCACACGGCTCTCCCCACTGGCGTCCGGGGAAGCGCCGGCAGTGCCGGCAGCTCTTCTGCCCGCCTCGCCCTCGGGGACCAGCAGGGCCATCAGGCCCAACCTGAAGCGGGCACACCCCTGCGATGAGGACACCCCTGTCAAGGCCAAGAAGCCCAGGACGGGGACCGGCAGCCCCTGCCAGGAGGCGTCGCTGGAGCCGGTGGGTGACGGGGAAGCCCCGGGGGGAGATCCAGCCTGTCCCCGGTGGGACTGGGCCGTGGCCCGGCTCTGCTGGAGCCCCTGCTCACGTCGGGCGCTCTCTGCTTTGTACCCGCACAGGAAGAGGGGCTGCAGCGTTGCAGGTCTGCCCAGCGTGCGGAGATCGAGAGCCCGCTGGACAACGATGACCAGGACCTCATCGGGGACTTCTCCAAGGTAGGGCCACGAGGATCGGGAAGCTCTGGGGGTGCTGCCCCCCTTAACCTGAAACAGGGACCGCCATCCCCTCCCCTGGGTAAACACAGCTGGCAGCTGGGCGTGGTTCTGGGCTGGGGGAACAGGTGGCACCCTCTGGGAGGTGTCCCTGGGATGCACAGGACCCCCAGAGCCCATGGTCTCCTCCAGGCTCACCTCCTGCCGACGGTGGAGGGGAAGGACCCCGGCCTGAAGTACATCTCCCCTGACACGGTAAGGGGGCAGCAGCCTCTGCCCAGCCCCGCCGTGAGGCTCCCTGCCTGCTCCCCCACCGCCCCCCAGGCGTTCCCCCTTGGTGACGGGCTCCCCCCGCAGCTGGTGGCGGTGCTGACGGGGCAGTGGAGCAGCTTCCTCGAGAGCAGCATCCTCGTGGACTGTCGCTACCCCTACGAGTACGAGGGGGGCCACATCAAGGTCAGAAGGGCTCCTGTGCCCTCTGGGGCTGGGAGGAAGGGGGCTGTCTGAAACCCACCGAACCTCGGAGATGCTGACACCCCCACTTAAGGTCGAGCAGTCCCCCCAGGAGGTGCTGAGACCGCCCCAGAGGGGCTAAAGAGCCCCCCCCAAGGGTCACCGGCGTTCCCCAGAGGCCAAGCCCACGCGGAGGGGTTGATCCCCAACTGGAAGGAGGAGGGGGATGGTGCCCAAGTAGGCTGGGGGATGGTGGTAGTGGAGGGAGACTGGGGGCAGTGTCCCGGTCTTCCTGCCGATGAAATGGGAGGCAGAGGGGGAAAAAGGTGCCTCCTGTCCCTCCCCAGGGTGCTGTCAACCTGCCCCTGCAGCGCGATGTGGAGCGATTCCTGCTGGAGCAGCCCATCCTGCCCCTGCACCCCAGCAAGAGGGTGATCGTCATCTTCCACTGCGAGTTCTCCGCTCACCGCGGGCCCAAAATGTGAGTGGGGCAACGGCGGGGCACACTGGGCTCTGCCAGCCCCCCAGGCACGCCCGCATCCCGGCACGGCGATCATGCCGTGGCCTTTCCCTGTGCCCCAGGTGCCGCTTCCTCAGGGAGAAGGATCGCTCCTGTCACGAGTACCCCCAGCTCCACTACCCCGAGCTCTATGTCCTGAAGGGCGGCTACCGGGACTTCTTCCTGCGGTACCCGGTGAGTGCCCCCACTGCGTCCCCTCGGCGGGAGGGCGTCCCTGTCAGCAGGGCGAGGCCTGGGGAGGTGAGGGGGGAACCCCCTGGAACCCCTGCCCGGCCCAGCGGGGAGGGGGAGCTGCGGCTCCGAGCATCCTCCGGCAGGGGGGAGGATCTCCAGGGCCGGGGGGCCGGCGGCGCTGGCTTTGCCCCGGGCTGGCTGGGGACCGGGGGCTGCGCTGCGCTCGCTGACAGGGCCCTGGCTTCCCAGGCACTCTGCGAACCGCAGGACTATCGGCCCATGGAGCACGGCGCCTTCCAGGAGGAGCTGCGCCAGTTCCGCTGCCAGAGCCGGCCCCGGGCGGCAGAGCGCAGCCGGCGGGACTTCTGCAGCCGCCGCCTGCCCCGCTGAGCGCTCGGGGGCCCGCAGCCCCTCCGTGGGCAATGGGCGACCTGCCGACTGCCAGGGCTTCCCTTGGCCGGGCAATGTGCCTTGGCTTGGCCTGCTTGGTTAGGACTCGTTTCATGTCTTGATTATTGTTGGGGGGGGGGTGGGTACTGTCTTGGTTAGTGTTAGGATTGGTTTCATCTCTTGGTTAGTCTTAGGATTGGTTTCATCTCTTGGTTAGTCTTAGGATTGGTTTTCTGTCTTGGTTATTGGTAGGAGCAGTTTCATGTAGTGGTTATTGTTAGGACTGGTTTAATGTAGTGGTTATCGATAGGAGTAGTTTCATGTCTTAAGTATTTGTTACGATTGGGGGTTCCTGCCTTCTTTCTTGTTAGGATTGGGTTATTGTGTTGCTTACTGTCAAGATGTTCCTTGTTCATTGTTAAGGTTGCTTCTTCGTAGTCTCTGTTAAGGAACTCCAGTTGGAGGGAGAATAAACCTGCTCTCCTGACCTTTGACTTCCCCCTACGCACGCTTCCAAGAAATTATCTCCACTCCCCGTAGTATTTATATTGTAATCAATTTGGGTTTCCTAAAAAAAAGTCTTGATAACTTTTGAGGTCCATATTTCAACTACACAGCTGAGGCCCCAACACACACTTGAACATTTGAATCCGTGTTTCTCCATTTGCTTCAGAGACGCTATGACTGTCCAAAAGACACCTCCAGGGAAATGGGTAGTACTGACCAGCAGCACAACTGGCTTCAAAGCCAGCTGGGTTTTTTTAATGTGAAAGTTTAGTGTCTCACTTATAGCTGTGATGGGGTTTGTGTCCTGTGTATTGTTTGGATTTTTTCTGTGTCTTATTTATTGCTTATTTATTGTTCTTGTACAGTGTCTGCTAATAAACTCCTATTGGAGGGAGAACAAACCTGTGTCCTGAGCTCTGACTGCCCCAGCACACCAGGGGGGTGCAGGGGTGGGTGCCCCCTCATCTGGGAACTCGAAGAGTGCGGGGAAGGGGGGAATTTTCAGGAGGTGGGAGGTGTCTGGGGTCTTGGGGACAGGGAACGCAGCTGACAGGGGACAGCCCGGGGGTGATGGCTGCCCTTCCATGGCAGCCCCTTTCCAGGGCGTGCCAGGCTCAGCAGGATTCCTGGGACCGCCGGCGTGGTGGGTGACATCCAGTCCCTCTCCCGGAGACCTCCAGGGCACCTCCACAGCCGTGGCACTCTCTGTTCTGAGGGTGATCTCCTGAACGTTGCAGGACCTCCCATGGTCAGAACATTCAGGTGTATTCCTGAGCGGCGCCTGGGCTCAGTAGGACCCCAAGAATGGTCACAGCCACTTTGGGGGTGGTCAGGGCTCTGCAGGACACTGGGGACCACGATCTCTGAGACCCCCTGGCGTGCTGACACCACCCCTCCATGGCACCCCCAGGACAACGACAGCCCTCTTGATGGGGGATGGACTCATCAGGACCCCACGGGCTCTGATACCTCATCCCTCTCTCTTCCACCCTCACGGCCATCACACGCTTCACTGGAGGGGGTCTCCAGGCCTTTGCAGGACCCCCGGGGCTTTGATAACCCCTTTTTCTTGGGACAGGGCTTGGTGGGACACCGAGGGCCTTGGCACCTTTCTGGGTTTGAGCCCTTAACGCAATGGTCCCCGCCTCGCTCCCGCTCAAGTGGCCTCCGCTCATCCCTGGGCTGCCTGTCCTCCACCCACTTCCCCAGCTTCCCGGTGAGCCCACGTCACTCCAAAATGCCCAAGGGGACTCTTCCAGCCAACATCTGGAAAGCTCTTCCCCATCCAGCTGATGGTACCCTGGTTATTGGTGTTGGCCCTCACCTTTGCTTTGGTTTGTGCCCCACAAGAAAATCCATCACTGCCCAAAATCCCTCCGCAGCCCACGGCCCCCCATCCTGCTCCGTGCCGTGCTGCCAACGGCCTCGGGATCAACTCCTGCCCAGGTTGGGGGCAGAATCAGGCCGGCACAGGGCACGGATCTGTCCCCTCCTGCGGCACTCCTGACGTCCCCAGCGCAGCAGAGCTGTGGCAGCGTCAGAGCTGCCAAGCCAAGTATGCAAATGCCAGCGCTCAGATTGATCCCAGTGTCTAATTTGCTTACCATGGACATTATAACACCACGAGGAGCTCGTTCACACAACCTGCACTCAGAAAGGGCCCCAGGAACAAACACCTTCCTCACACCAGCAAATGCATCCTCCCCTGCTGATCAAATTATTGTCCTTTACTGCTGATTTCACAGAATCACACAATCACAGAATCAATTAGCCTGGAAAAGACCTCTGAGATCCTGGAGGTGCTGTGTGATCCCACTCAAGATGATCTCTTCCACAACACTGCGGTCAGCCTGACCTGGATCTTCCTCCCGGCCCTTCTTATGGATGGGCATCACGTTGACCAACCTCCAGTCACCCTGGACCTCCCTGATGAGCCAGGACCGTTGAGAAATGATGGAGAGCGGCTTGGCGAGCTCTTCCACCAGCTCCCTCATCGCCCCAGGGTGGATCCCATCCAGTCCCGCAGACTTGTCAGGATCCAAGTGCCTCAGCAGGTCACTCACTGCTTCCTCCTGGATAACACGGGGGCTATTCGGCTCCCCGACCCTCAGCCTTTTCCTCATCTTTGCTTACTGCCTTCTCCCCGTGCCCAGCAAAGAATGGAGGCTTTCCTTGCCTTCCCTTTGCTATCCATGTAGTTATGAAAATACTTCTTATTATCCTTTACAGAAGTGGCCAGCTGAAGTTCAAATTGTGCTTTTGCCTCTCTGATTTCCTTCTGCATGACCTAACGACTGCCTTAAACACCGCGAGAGCTGCCTGTCCTTTTCTCCAACGCTGAGAAACTCTTTTTTTCCCTAAGTTCTTGCAAAAGCTCCTTGCCCAGACAGGCCCGTTTTCTTCCGCCCCGGCTCACCTTTCGGCACACAGGGACAGCCTGCTCCTGCGCCTTCAAGATTTCCTCCTCAGAGTGTGTCCATCCTTCCTAGACCCCTTTGTTTTTAAGGGCTGTTTCCCAAGGCACTCTCTGAACCAGCCCCCCCACTAGGCTCAGGTCTGCCCTCCGGCGTGCAGAGAGGGAATTTGGTGATAGCCCACCTTCTTTCACCCACTATTGAAAACCCCATCCTTTCCTGGTCCCTCTGCCCCACGTGGCCCCCAACCACCACATCTCACACCAGCCCCTCAGGGCTTGCACACAGCAGGTCCAGCACGGCCTCACCCCGGCAGGCTCACTCACCAGCCGCGACAAGAACCTCTCCTCCACACACTCCAAGAAGCTCCCACGCTGCCTCTTCTCCCCTGTGCTGCCTTCCCAGCAGACATCCAGCAGCTTCAAGTCTCCCACAGCAACAAGGCCTGGCCACCTTGGAACATCCCCCAGCTGCTTGCAGAACAATTCATCGCCCTCTTCACCCCAAACGGGTGCTCTGCAACAGACTGCCACCTGGAGCTTGGCCTTCTTGGCCTCCCCCTCATTCTCACCCATCGGCACTGACTGCAAGTTCTGCACAGTCCAGACACTCTCTAACCTCCAGAGCCACCTCTCCACCTCTCCTACCTCGCCTGTCTCTTCTGTGGAGCACGGACTCGCCCATGGCACCACTCCGCGCATCCCAGTCTTCCCACCCCCTTTCTGCCATGGCAGCCACGGCGCAGCTTTCCTGCCCCACGATGCCCTCCAGCTCCTATTCTTGCCCACCCACACTGCGTGCACTGGTCTACATGCACTTCAGCTGGGCTGCTGATTTCACCCCTCACTCTGGCTTACCACCCGTAGGCTCAGCTCCGGAGAGCCTGCTTGCATCCCCCTCCCCCTTCAAACCTACTTTAAAGCCCTCTTGATCAGCCCTGACACTTCATAGGCTTGCCCGGGCTTTCTAAACTCCCTCTCGGAGAGGAGCCTGAGGGCCAGGGGATCCTCTCTTAGTCCCAGAATTCCTCAACAGTTTAAACCTACGGAACTGGGGAGGTGTGACCGAGCCTTTGCACAGCTTTGTCCCGCAGGATTCAGGATGGCAAAACGGACGCATTTACAGAAAGATTACTAATTTCTCAGGACAAATGATTGGGCAAAAAGTCTTAAGCAGCATTATTGACTACCCACTACAGAAGCTAAAACTGCTAGGATAGTGCAGTGTACTGTACCAAAGCAATTCTAGGAAAGCAACTCTATTCCAGCTGGCAAAAAAAGAAACCAAACCATTGTTAGGTAGAGATGGATGTCACTCACCCACAACAACGACTGGAGGCAAATCGTTTTCTCTCGGCCTCGAGCGCTGACCACCCAAGGCGGGAAGAAGAACCTGCTGCTTGAAAGTGGGACTGGACTTTTGGAGTTCAAAGGGCTTGACTGTCAGTCGGATGTCTCCAGGCCAGCTGTGTGTGGTAGTTTTAATCTAGGCCTTCCTTGCTGACCAATCTGTAGCCAAGGAAGTGGCCATGCTCCCAGTACCCCATCCAATTTTTGCGTAAATCAGGGTATAAATAAGAAGGGAGGAGAGGCCTTGCTTCTCGTCTCTCCCGCTGAGGTCCAGGAGCAGTGGGTCCTCGCGTTGCTCTCGCTTATCCAGAGGCCGAGGCCTGCAGCGACCGCTCGTCTGCCACGCGGAGATCGGAGAGTGCTGGCCGTGTCTGGTGATCTTGCTTTTCTGAGGGACGTGGGGAGATTCGTTTCGCTAGTTCTTTCTTTTGCAAGTTCTTGGGTTCGATTGCGTATATCTGTTCTGTGGCCCTTTCTGTCCCTTTTTCCCCCTTTCCCTTCGGGGGGGTGTTTGGATTCCCTTCGCTGTGTACATACACAGCTTTCTAATTGCATATAACTGTAATATACGCAAAATAGATATTTTGGTGTAACTAGCGGTTCTTCAGTTTTTTATGGTTTTTTTTCCTTCGCCCTAAGGAAAGAAGAGAGGGGGAAGGGGTTGTTACTCTGAGTTCGGGCATTTGGCAGGGAGCCAGGTCCGAACCATCACACGGTGTCACCTCAGCGTTTGTAGATACGGATACTTTACCACATCTGCCACATCTTCCACTCACTCTCCGCATGTTGAACTTGGGGCACGACGAGTCAGACCGCTTTGAGCAGAACCCCAGAGGCAGCCGCGGCACCCCCTCTCAGCTCCGGCCCGGCCCGGCCCGGCCCCTCCAGCGCCTCCTTCGAGGCCCGCGCCGCGGCCCCGCCCCCTCCGCACCGGACACGCCTCCTTTCTGTTGTGGCTCCGCCCCTGCCGCCGAGGCCACGCCCACAAGCCCCGAGCCCGCCTCTCATTGGCTGCGGCCTCCCCGCTGTTGTTGGAGCGTTGTTGTTGTTTCGTTGTTGTGCCAAACGGGAGCGAACCGGGAGCGAAACGGGCGTGACCGGAGTGTGAGCCGAGTGTGAGCCCAGCGTGTCACCTGCCGCTGACAGCTCTCGTCTGTCCCTGTCACCTGTCACTCTCCCCTGCCCCCGTCACCTGTCACTGTCCCCTGTCCCTGTCCGCTGCCGGCCCCGGACCGGCCGCAGCCCCGGCACAGCCCGACCAGACCGCGCTCCGCTGCCGGCGAGGCGCCGCCGGACACCGACACTCGCTCGCTCGCTCGCTCGCTCGCTCCCTCCCCGGCCATGGCGCTGTGCGGCGGCCGCGGGCTGCCCGGGCTGGCGGGCACCTCCCCGGGGGTGTCCCCGCTGCCCCCGCTGCCGCTGGACGCGGGACACCCTGCGGAGCCGGGCAGGTGAGGGGCTGGGGCGCGCTGCGGGGCTTGCGAGGGGCCGCTTGGAGGATCTCGAAAGCCCCGCTCCCTTCACTCCCCCGGGGAAGGGCCGACCCGCACGCCGGGGCACTGACCCTTCCCCTCCCGGCCTTCCGCAGGCTCTGGGACACCCCGAAGCGGCGGGGCGAGGGGCTGCCCCCGCCGTGGCTCTCGCCCACCCTGTCCCCGGAGCCGGTGGCCTCGCCCCGTGCCCGGGACTCCGTCTGCTCCCAGCCCTCGGATGCCGGTGAGTGATGGAGATGCTGCGCCCCCACAACCGCCCCCAACCGCCCCCCGAGCCGGGGGTCGTGCACAGGGGGTTGCGGGGAGTGTCAGGGGGTCCCCGCACGGGCAGGGAGGGCTTGGCCGAGTGACTGCCGAGAGAGATTGAGGCGAGGGCTGCTGGGGGAGGATGGACAAGAGCCGCCAGCTCTGCTCCCTGGGGCTCAGCAACGGACCAGCCCGCTGGGCTCCCTGCGCAGGAGGACACGGGACATTCCATGCGCGACCGGTGCCACCCGCCTCGGGATCCTGGGGGGCGGGTTCAGGGACCCCCGTGAGGGCACAGCCGTTGCCCCTGGCCCTGGTTCCTCCGGCGCTGGCTGGAGCAGAGGGCAGCACAGCCGGCATGTGGGGGCTCCCTGCCCGGCCGGGTCCTGCCGCGGGCCCTGGGATGGGGGCAGGAGCCCGATCCACACCCCGGGGCTACTCCCGCCCCTTCTTCCCGCAGGACTGGGGCTGGACTCCCCCACACAGCACGACCTCGCGGCGGCGGAGGAAGCGTGAGTGCCCCAGCCCCACGGTGCCCCCGCCGACAACCCCTCGCCCTCCCCTGCCTCCCACGGGCACCAGCGCCCGGGCTCAGCCTTGCTGGGGAGCTGAGCATCCAGCTGTGACCCCCCCCCTCACCATCCCCCCCAGTCTCTTTCGGGGGGGGGGGTGAGAAGCCGGACTGCTTGGGCTGGGACATGGGGTACCACGCCCCTAAGCCCAGCTCTCCTCTGCCCACAGCTTCGAGAAAATGATCCTGAGTTGCAGCAGACTCCTCCAAGGGTAAGGGAAGGCGCTCTGTCCCTGTCCCAGTCGCAAAAGCCAAGCTGTCCCTGTGCCCAGCCTGTCCCTGTGCCGGACCCAAAACCCCAAAAGGCTCTCCGCCTTCCCCTCCTGGGGTCCCGGTCACTCCACCGGTGTTTGCTCAGTGCCCGGAGGTGGTTTTGCCCCAGGATCCCTTTGGGGAGCTGGCACAGCCCTGGGCAGGTCTCACCGCACTGGGAGGAGCTGGGGGACACAGGGCTCCACGGCAGAGGGGTGGCACACTGCCGGCCCAGGACACCTGCTCTCGTGTGAACCCTTTCCTTTGCCTGCTCTTGCAGCCCAAAGCTCCACCTGCGGAGGATTCGCTCCTTGCCGGTAAGTAACTCCTGGAGGCTCTGCAGGGCTGAGCACAGGGTGGCCGGATCCTGTTCTGTGCCTGGCCCAGCTGGGAGGAGCAGGATGGAGCCAGGAGAGGGGTGAGGGGGGCTGTGCAGCACCTCTCAGCCCTCCTCTGTCCCACAGCCGTGTGCTGTGGAAGCCAGCCCGATCCTGAAGGACATCTCCCGCTCCGGGGAGTTCAACGTCCGCAGGGGCCGAGTGCGGAAGGCCAGCAGGGAGCCCGAGGATGAGGTGAGGGGGGCAGCGAGGCGAGGCCTGGGGAGGGCAGGGCAGGGGCAGAGGGGCGCTAACGTTGTGGCCCCGCACCGCAGGAGGACTTTATCCCCAAGAAGCTGCCGAGGCTGGACCAGCAGAGCCGGCTGGCCGCCGGCCATGGGGCTGCCAGGAGGGACCCCCTGGCCACAAGACCCTGCTCCACTTCCAGCCTGCTGGTGAGAGGGGCTGGGGGGCTCGGGAGGGACCCGGGGCTGGGGGATCCTGGGGCTGGACGTGGCAGCTGCTGCTCCAACCTCCCCGCCTGCCCTGGACACCTGTGGATGTTGCAGAGGAAGGCGCTGGGGGGGGCACGGCCACACCCTCTCTCCAAATCGAGCACGCATGGGGCTGGCCCCACTGCCGAGCTGTGGGGCCATGGCCTGTGCCTGTGGAGATGGAGGGACCTTGGGCAGGGGATCCCTCGCTGCCCGGGGCTGGCAAGCAGCCAGAGGCACTTTTTCCCCTCACCATCTCCTCTGCTCTCCCCCGTGCCCCCGGCAGCCGCCCTGGCAGAGTGATGCCACCGTGCCCCGGGGCACCGCTGAGAACGTGCTGACCTCGAGGATGACGAGGAAGGAGGAGGCAGAGCTGGTAAGTTGAGGAAGAGCCTTGGGGCTTGGACAGAGCCCCAGGCTGCAGCCTCAGGGTTCTCCAGGTGGGGCCTCGTCCCCTGCCCTCCTGGTGCTGGGGGCTTGCCGGGCCCCCGGGCAGCCACACGGGCTCTCCCCGCAGCGTCCGGGGAAGCGCAGCAGGTGCCGGCAGCTCTTCTGCTCGCCCTCGGGGACCAGCAGGGCCATCAGGCCCAACCTGAAGCGGGCACACCCCTGCGATGAGGACACCCCTGTCAAGGCCAAGAAGCCCAGGACGGGGACCGGCAGCCCCTGCCAGGAGGCGTCGCTGGAGCCGGTGGGTGACGGGGAAGCCCCGGGGGGAGATCCAGCCTGTCCCCGGTGGGACTGGGCCGTGGCCCGGCTCTGCTGGAGCCCCTGCTCACGTCGGGCGCTCTCTGCTTTGTACCCGCACAGGAAGAGGGGCTGCAGCGTTGCAGGTCTGCCCAGCGTGCGGAGATCGAGAGCCCGCTGGACAACGATGACCAGGACCTCATCGGGGACTTCTCCAAG